>NW_017306893.1:169195-184917 GCF_000935625.1 Nanorana parkeri
GAGGGGGGGGGGGGCACCGATCGGCACCCCATACACACGATCCGCCGGCTCTAAAGCCGGCGGATCGCTTGTATGGTATCAGGCATCGCTGTCTGTTTTTAAAAAACGGCAATTTCCCACTCGCATGCGCCGCTCGGCTAAAGTCTAAAGACGCCCGCTCAGATCTAGAGAGCTCCGGGCCGGCCATTTTTCTACTACGGCTGGCCTGGAGGCAGTTAACCAGGTATTAATAAATGAGGAACCAGATCACAACATTGTTATGAACTCTCTAGCGATATGTTGTACTGATTAGATATATAATAAAAAAGAAAAGAAGAGAAAAGAACAAGATAAAATAACAAAAACAAAACGAAAAAAACTACAAACAGTTATCCCTGTAGCTGTGAGGATTGATACTGTGGGGAGAAGACCAATTCTCTATTGCCTGGGTGTTCGTGAGCATATCAGGAGGACCATACCTTATTAGGTGTGGTGTGCGAGAACCTCGGTTAAGTGTATAATATACTATCAGGAGTCAAAGGACATCTAGCGATCCTAGGGAGCCAGTTAATTGGGCTTCAAGATACCACTTGGATAGTCGAAAAATGGACATCAAATCTCGCAATTGTTGTAGCGAAAATTCCGCTGTAATATAAGATGTCCAAGTGTCGAAGAAGATTTTAGTGCGGAGTTGGTTAAATTTCGTGCCTAATTTATCCAGCAGTAACAGGCGGTTCAACAGAGGGCAAAAGGTGTCCATGGAGGGGGTTCAGATAAGATCCAGTTACATAGGATTGCCTTCTTGGCTGTCAGGAGGCAGAGATGTTCCCAGCGTGTCGGGTGAGAGGGAGTATCACTCGTGGGCAGGGGAGGGCGTGCAGTAGGCAGAAGGCTGGGGACAACATTCTCGTCTTATGGGAGTGGGCATTCATGAATGATAACAAGGTGGACCAATAGGTTTGTATGTGGGGGCAAGACCAAAGTAAGTGCGGGAGGTCAGGCAGGGGGAGAAGGCATTTCGGGCAAGCTGTTAACCATGTGGAGGTAGCGCTCCTGGCAGGAATATTAAAAGTATGATATGCCCTATGAGTGATTTTAAAGTAAATCTCGCTCCAGGATTCACTAATTATAGCTTTCCTTACTTGTAGCCACCCCTGGACCATCATCGCGAGTGTATCATCAGTGGACATGTTCAGATATTCCACCCAGCGTCTAACATGAGAAGGTAGGGAGTTAGAGGAATCCAATATATAGATCGATACACTTCGAGTGATAAGGGACAAGGGCAGCTTTACCTGGGGGGAGGAGAGCAAGGGGGTGAGAGGTGAGTGAACTATTTCTCGCCATGGTAGAGTGAGGTGGCTGGAGATAAAGTGGCGCAATTGCATGTACGGAAAACCGTGGGTAGCTGGGAGGTGGTGTTGTGTGTGGAGGTCATGAAAGGTCTTGAGGTGGCCTTGGGGGGTGAAGACATCCGCAAGGACCACTATGCCCTTGACTGCCCACGTTTGGAAGGCATTAGAGTCAGTACCCGGTGCAAGCCCCGCAGAGGATCTAATGGGCATCAATGGGGAAATCACTGTGTACAGTTGGTAAACTTTCCTGATCTCTCTCCATGCTATCACGGTGTCCCCAAGGAGGATGTTGTCCCTGACATGCTTGGGGAGGAGCCTCAGTGGGGTGTTCAGGATTCCCGCTGGTGACCATGGTTTCATCAGATGGCTCTCTAACGGGGTATTGGTGAAGAATGAGGTGTCATGCATCCAGTCTTGTATATGACGGAATAGACTGGCTAGATTGTACTCCCCAATTGTTCAGAAGATTAGCGCCTAACTGTCCTACCGGCTGTTGGAGCATTTTGAAAGCTATTCTCGCTTTTTCCCCCCCTCCAAAGGAATGATGAGAAGGCACCTTGGAGGGTTTGGATATCTTTGTGTTTCAGTAGGAGGGGTATAGTCTGAAGAGGATAGAGTAACCTGGCAAAGCTGACCATTTTTATAAGGTGACATCTATCCAGGAGAGAGATAGGGCAATCCTTCCAGGTGCGTAATTCCTGAACTATTTTAGATATGATCGGCTTGTAGTTTAAGGTGTATAAATCCCTGCCAGAGCGGGAATGGAGATTCATAAGTACGCGATGTAGTGTTTCTGTATTAATAAGGACGGTATCTGCGGGAAAGGTTTGCTACGAAAGTTTTGTCCGAAGTGAGGGGAAGGAGTTCGCTTTTGTTGACATTCATTCTAAGGCGGGTGGAGTGGAGAGAGAGGGCAGCCCTAGCGGGTTCCCTTGTATAACCGGAAGGACATGGAAAGGGCCGATGAGGTATTTGAGCTGAAGGAGAGCTATACATAGTAGAAATATACATTAAAAACATCCCTGAGAAGCCATAACGTTCCATAACCTTTGAGAGCCAAGACCAGTCTACGCTGTCGAAGGCCTTTTCCGCGCCCAAGGCCAAAAGGGCCATTGGACCGGGAGAGGACCCCGACAACCGCAGACCCTCCAATGCAGTATTTTCCTGACATTTAACACAGCTGAGCGCCCGGACACAAAACCCGCCTGGTCCGGAGAAACAAGACGAGGCAGCACAGTGGCCAGTCTGTTGGCCATGATTTTGGAAAGTGATTTGGCATCGAAGTTAAGTAGAGAGATGGGACGATAGGAGCCAGGAAGTGTGGGGTCCTTCCCCTTCTTAGGCAATAACCTGATGTAGGCCATGGGTGGGTAACAACCTTGTTGCAAGATATAATTATAAAGGGAGACTAGAGTAGGGGATACGTGGTCAGTTATGAATTTAAAGAATTCGGCTGATAAACCGTCAGGGCCAGGAGCCTTCGATCCAGGGGATCCGTGAATAGCCGCCTGAACCTCCTGAAGTGTGATTGCAGCATTCAGTTGATCCAGGCCTGCAGCGGATAAAGAGGCAGAGAGATGGAGCCCAAAAAGGAGGACCCCGCAGTGAGGTTCACATTGTCCGCTGCATACAAGGATTGATAGTAGGTGTGTTTTGTCTCACACACATTGTCGGGATCGGTGGACGTCTCCCCTTTGTCATTGACAAGGTGCAGTATGTGGGGTGGGGCCTGTTGTCCCCAGATCAAGTTTGCTAACAGTTTCCCGGTTTTGTTGCCAAACTTAAAGAATTCCACCTCCTTGTGGGAACGAATTTGAAGATCGTACTGGGCCATCCAGTGATCACACGTATTTTAGCTTGAGCCCAGTCAGATTTGGCGTGAGGGGAAGGGTCTTGCTTATATTTCAAGTATGCAGTTCTGGCCACAGTGCATGCCTCCACATAACTCTGCCTGGTCCTTCTCTTCTGGGAGGAGACATAAGCTAGAATCCTGCCTCTCAGGACAGCCTTTGCCGCCTCCCAAAACAGGATAGGATCCCCCACATGAAAAGCGTTATCAGCAACATACTCCCCCCACCATGAGACTAGATGCGCCTGAAAAGTATCATCGGTAGCCAGGTATGATGGAAATCGCCACACCACTGGTCTGGAGGGTAGGCCCAAATGCTGAATATCAATCATTACTGGAGAATGGTCCGATATGACCATATCTTCTATAGTTACTGTTGACACTTTCGATACCAAGTTGGGTGATATGAGATACATGTCCAGGCGTGAGAGAGAGTCATGGGCATGGGAGAAGTGGGTGAAGTCCCGAGTTAAAGAGTTGAGAAAGCTCCAAATGTCTACCAAGCCTCCCGCTTGGATCATTGCTGCCAAATTATGATCCTGAGCAAGGGTAGAGCCAGAGTGGCGCCCCTTGGTCCAGGTGCGATCCTCCAGGGTACACGGTACCGCATTGGTACCACACCACTGGTCTGGAGGGTAGGCCCAAACGTTGAATATCAATCATTACTGGAGAATGGTCCGATATGACCATATCCTCTATAGTTACTGTTGACACTTTTGATACCAAGTTGGGTGATATGAGATACATGTCCAGGTGTGAGAGAGAGTCATGGGCATGGGAGAAGTGGGTGAAGTCCCGAGTTAAAGAGTTGAGAAAGCGTCAAATGTCTACCAAGCCTCTCGCTTGGATCATTCCTGCCAAATTATGATCCTGAGCAAAGGTAGAGCCAGAGGGGCGCCCCTTGGTCCAGGAGCGATCCTCCAGGGTACACGGTACCTCATTGAAGTCACCCCCAAGTAGGACATATGTATCAGGTGCAGAAGGGGATTGTCGAGACAACAACTTGTCAAAAAAAGGCTTGTTGTTCACATTGGGGCCATATATATTCCAAATCTCGAACGTGGCCTGCCCTATCTGGATGGATACATGGGACCAATGGCCCCCCTCCGTGTCGTGTTGTTGGGAGAGTAGCATGTAAGGTAAGTTTTTATTAATAAGTATTGCCGTACCCGCGGAGTGGCCCTTTGAGGGAGCACCCACTGCTGTTCCCACCCACGATTGCTTAAGGCGGGATATGTCATCTCGAAGAAGGTGGGTTTCTTGTAATAGAGCAATACCCACGTTATGTTTTTTGAGGTGACGCAACACCTGCCTCCTCTTTTGTGGCATCCTAAGTCCTTTGACATTCCAGGAGCACACTTTTAAGGCGGTTCCCATAACAGGCGATGTGTTGGTATGTTAGTGTGGTCATAATAGACCCATAGGAGATAAAGTTGAGTCGTTACCTGTGTCCAAGTGCTCCAGGAACGGCTCCGGTTCATAGGGCCTACGGTACCCAGGGATGAGAGGTGTGACACATCAGTCACTAGGATTTGGAACAAGGTGTCGAGAGAGGTCTTCATCCACACGGCTGGATAGATATGTGTGCTCGGGGCTTGCAGAGCAGAAACAGAAATATTGGAAACAATAAACATAACGTATATGGAAGCAAACAGGTAGGAACATATACCTGTCAGGGACTCCCTTTTTTCTGGATGGTGGTGTATAATGGTCTGGCCATCAGCGTTGGGGAACAGGAAATTCCCTCGAAGAGCCAAGATGAGCATGGGGTTGACAACTTCCGGGTGTCACGCCCCGCCACTATTGAAAAAAGTCTCGTAACACGACTGATAAAAGAAAAACAATAACCAGGAAATAAAAGACAGCACTGTTAGTAGCTCGAAAATACATTTCAACGGTGTGGTAATGGGGGCATATTGTGCCATGAGAACGCCCAATCCCTTAGACCACTTAGCGTAGTATTGAAGATCATGAGGCGGCTGGAGATTCAGGCCTTCTTCTTCCGTGGTGGGCTCTTAAGTGGGGATTCGGAGAATGCAGTAGAATTGGACAGGTGACGGTCCACATACCCTTTGGCCTGAGTAGCTGACGTGAATCGGATTTGTTTGCTGTCGGGGTCCGTTAGGCGCAGGACAGCCGGGTACGCCAGTACAAACTTGATTCGCCTGTGCACCAAGGTTTGACAAACCTCGTGGAAGGAGCGGCGTTGTTTGGATAGTTCAGCAGAATAGTCCGCAAAAAGCAATAATTTGTGGCCACTTGCAACTAGTTGACGTTGCCCCCTATAGGTTTGCAGAATATGGTGCTTGTCAGAGTAGTCAAGGGGGGTGATTTACTAACCTAAACACACGCACGCACCAGGTGTGTGTGATTTTTACACAGCAAAACGTATTTATCAACCAAAAAGTCTCTAAAAGCATATTTCCACTAATGCCATATATGGAAAAATCATGCACATGATGCATATATAATGCTGCTTCACAGTTTAGACAAAAATGGTTAGCTCATGCATTTACATTCCTGCATTCATCAACGCAAGCAACACAAATTAGAGCTAATTTACACAACATCACCTTGCAAATTCATGCAGGGCTATGCACAACACACCTGCTGGGTGTGTACACACTACAAAAGTGTTTAGATTCCACCCATAGATCATGCTGGGAGGGAACACACTACAGAGGTGTATACATGTTCGTGGTGTGTTTATAAGGTTAGTAAATCAACCCCAAGGTATCTGACAATGACAGGCCTGGGTCTTTCCTGATCCTTGGGGGGGCCTATTCTGTGGGCCCTTTCTACTGCACAGGTGGATGTGATGCCCATAGCTTGTGGCATGATAGAGGAACACAAGCGCTGGAGATCATTAGGCAGAATTGATTCAGGGATCCCTATGATTCTGATATTATTTCTGCGCGATCTGTTTTCAAGGTCATCAACCTTGTCTTGCAAATATTGCAACGTTTTTTTTATCATCAGCTTGCAATCTAGCATATCAAGAGGCCTGGTCTTCCATCTCACTAACCCTGGCTTCTAGGGCCTGCATCCTGGATGCCTGCGTCTCCAAGGCCGCTGATATAGGCCCCATATGCTGCTTCATGGAATCTGTTATGATGGTGCCTATGTCAAGTCTCAGATGAGAAGCTACTGTGGCTGCCAGTTGATGGTAGTCAATGGGGGCAAGGGGAGATGGTACAGCAGACTCACCCAGTGGTCTGGCGTCATCTGCGTCAGTGTCGTCCATGGCCGCAGATTCGGCCTGTGTGATCGCCGGGATGGACGGAGCGTAGAGGTTGCGGCGGACCGGCTGTGAACGGGCCACGAACTTGTCCATGGCAAGTGGAGCGGGAAGAGGCAATCGGGTGCCTGGTGTGTCGTGTATCAGTCGCGGGATATACTAGATGGATGTGGCGGGGACGGAGCTCCGGAGAACATCCAGCGTCGGAACCGGAAGTCTACCCATGTTATTTTTAAAACAACTAGTGTTACTTTAAATAAAAAGTATATATTTTACAAGTTGTTCAGTTATAATGACACTAAGATTACATTTCAGCCACAGCAAAGTAACATTATATACAAATGACAAAGGCATTTTGCTTTAAATTATGTATCTTTGTAATGCATCACTAAACAAATCAAAGCACGAAATGAATAAAAATTACATTAAAAAGTCTAAATATTATTGGTAAAAAAATACAATTAAAAAATAAATCATCAGTAAAATATTACCTAGGGGTGGAGGGGAAGAAGCTAAATAGAGCTGTTTTGGGTAAACTAAGAGTTAGCAAATAAACACAGTTTATTTTTATTTATTCATTTTTTTTTATTTGCTAACTTGCAAGAATGTTTTAACTAACATCATATGTAAATCAAAGGTTAACCTTTGATCTGCTATGAGTGACCAGAGTATTTACAAAATAGTAAAATAACATTGCTACGTTGTAACTCTCCCAGGGAGGAGGAGGGCATACTACAGAAAAGTGTTTAGATTAAGCTTTTTTGGGCATACCTGGCATGCCCAAAGTTCAAGTGCAACATAGGTCAATATAATGGAATTAATGGACATTTTCACTGAACATTTTCTACACATTTGCCACATATCTGTCATACAGAGGCACCTATGTCAACATTTCCATACTCCCACGTGTATTGGTAATACATTTCCCAAGTTATCTTTGTGGCAATTTTTTAGCAGTCTAGGAAAGTGAATGTCTGAGTATAAATGTAATAATGTATTTCCTGCAACTGTGAGAGCCATCAAAAGGCAAAGAAATAGAGATGAGTGGATTTGACAAAAATTACTATTGGGGGTCGTCCGCAACTGGCCTTGCAATCTGTTTTGTAGGGTTAAGCTAACCACTCTCTTACTTTTGACTTTTGACTAAGGCAAATTTTATTATACAGTTTGCCAAGCAACTCAAGCCATAATTATAACAGTGATATAATTTTGTGAATGCACTACATCAAGCTTTTATATCTGTAACTGAACTAATAAAGGTTCCAAAGGACAACCTAATCAGTTCACTTAAAGTGTATGTAATAGCAAAGAAATTAAAAATAATAGGCAATGCATCCCTGCATATATTTTCCTAAGTTTTGTTATTGTTAAAAAGGCTGCAAGCACAGAAGAATATGTGTTGATCCTGTGAGTTCCTAACTTCCTGTAGTGGATTTTAGAAAGCTACTTCTGCTGAATTGGAATCCCAAGTAGTGTTGTCATTGGTGCCGTGACTGAGGATGAATTGAGAAACACTGATTTAGATATCTGATAACAGGAAAATGAGAAAAAGAAAAATCCACCCCATGAAGCCTACGCATTTTGATATAAACAGGTATCTATGAATGTGCCTGATCTCAATTGAATCTTGGTTGAGGCAGATTAAGTTTTCTCTCCTGCTGTGCTAAAATATCTACTTTAATATATGTAGGTATCCTGCTTCTCTCTTCTTCTCCCGCTGTTTCTTCTTATTCTCTGTCATCACTGTAGTAGTAATATTAGCATTAGCAATGAATACCTGCTTGATTTGTTTGACATGAGCTGTAGAAACATAGAAGCATTTAAACCTTCAAAGGTAAGTTTTCATTTTACATATTCAAACACATTTCAGTTAGATTTTTGACTGAAAATTCAAAATCCAATTGAAATGATTGCATTTTGAAATCCAATCATTTCAATTTTCCAACCTAATTTACAAAAAAAATTTTTTTTTTACTTGCTTTCAGGAACTGGTACATCACTTGACTATATATTTAAGGCAGTATTTGTAGATTTAGTAGACTTTATTTTATTTTTCATGCTGCTGTGATTAGTTCAAGGGGTATGGGGGTATTGTTTGTGTTGGGTGGATCTGTCTGGAGCATAGCTTCAAGGAAAAATGGTTATAAGGCAAATATGTAGCCTGCCATAGCTGATCTATCCTTCCCCAAATGATAAATGTCTGGCTATCATTCTGATCCAATGGCTTCAATCGTTTCTAAATCATTAGCCCTGAACAAGAATGTAGAAAATTAGACATGTGGGGGGTGATTTACTAACCTAAACACACGAACGCACCAGGTGCGTGTGATTTTCACACAGCAAAACGTATTTATCAACCAAAAACTCTCTAAAAGCATATTTCCACTAATGCCATATATGGAAAAATCATGCACATGATGCATATATAATGCTGCTTCACAGTTTAGACAAAAATGGTTAGCTCATGCATTTACATTCCTGCATTCATCAACGCAAGTAACACAATATAGAGCTAATTTACACCTTGCAATTCATGCTTGGCTTTGCACAACACACCTGCTGGGTGTGTACACACTACAAAGGTGTTTAGATTCCAACCATAGATCATGCTGGGAGGGAACACACTACAGAGGTGTATACATGTTCGTGGTGTGTTTATAAGGTTAGTAAATCAACCCCGTGAAGTCACAGCTCCTTATATGTGTCCCGGGTACAGAGACATGAAGTGAAATCAGGAATAGAATGATAGCCATGGAGAGTAATGGTTGCTTACAGCTAGATGCTAAAAAGGGAAGGTGCAGTAGAAAAGCCACTGGTTACCTCCACACCAGACTGTAAATCCAAAGGAGCAAAGAAAAGGTCGTGTACATCTTGCATTTAAATAGAATAACTCGGACTTTATTACATAAAAAAATAATGTTACATACTTTCAGGGAGCATATTATTCTTCATAAGGTCAAAGAGCATATAGTAACAAAGTATACTCATTATACAACTTTTATTTTCCCAACTCCCCAACGGCCATGTATTTTTAGGAGACCATCTCATGGATCCTACAAGATGACAACCCCAACAAATTACTTGGGGGTGACTTCAATTCTGTCATGATTTTGGACAAGGATAGGTCAGGGAACATGAGAGGAATCTCTCCCCCTGTACCTCTTCCTCTACATCTCTCCACAATTTGTCTACCCCCATAAATCTCATAGAGGTCTGTAGGATTCGGAATCCCCTCAAACGTGAATACACTAATTTCTCAAAAGTTAAAAACTCCCTTGCCAGGTTAGATTACTCTGGCGACGGATAGTGTGGACTCTCTAGTTAGCGATATAAAAATGTTCCCTATAGCCATATCTGACCATGCTCCAATTCTGATCCAACTACAATCTTGCTAAACTATTACCGCAATTAATCTCTCCTGCCCAGGTAGGTTTTATTAAAGGCTGCTCCACTGTATCTAACATTCGTAAAGTTTTATCCGTCCTGGAATATGCCAAACATCATCTGGCTTCCTCTCTAGCCCTTATTGCAATTGATGCCGAAAAGGCTTTTTATAGTATTCAATTTCCTTGGCTCTTTAGAGTGTTAGACGAAATGGGATTCACTGGTCCTTTCAAAACCTTTGTGTCAGCACTTTATGCATCCCCCTGTGTTCGTATATGTACTCCAGGCTATGTATCTACTCATTTTCCGCTGTTGAAGAGTACTAGACAAGGCTGCCCCCTCTCACCTTTATTATTCAACATTGCCTTGGAACCATTGTCATCATATTTACAGAATGCTCCAGACATCTTTGGGATTCCTTTTCTTACATCTCAACTTAGAATTATGCTCTTTACAGATGACATCATCTTGTTTTCCACAAGAGACCTACCATACATTCAAGACATTTTTACAAGATATCAGCAATTTTCATTTTTAACTATCAATACCTCCAAATCTGAGGTTCTCCCCCGAAACCCTTCAGCATCAACCTCAATATGCTCTTCCACAACCTTCAGTATAGCAAAGGGTTCTATTACATATATAGGCCTTCAGATAGGCAAAACCCCCTCTTCCCTATACAATCTCAATTACCCACCTCTTTTAGACAAAATACGTAATGAATTGCTCTTATGGAGGGATTTGCCACTCTCACTATTTGGTAGAATACATCTGATACAAATTATCCCGTTTGCTAGGATTCTACATCCAATGCAAACCCTGCCTATTCTCTTAAAACATAAGGACGTAACAACTTTAAATAAGGCATTTCTTGCTTTTATTTGGTAGGGGAAGAAAGCGAGAATTTCCTTTAAAAAATGTTGTTGCCCAGGAGTGAGGGAGGTATGGACCAGCTCTGGAAATGGAGATGGTACACGCATGGAGACACCCCTCCCTTCTACATTGCTCTTTCCCCACCCTACCCCCTCTCCTTCGTTCAAATATTCTTCTTCGTGATAACGCGTGGCCTGGAGGGAAACACATACAATCCTAAAACTGAACCCTTACTTCTCTTGTCACCTGTGTATTAAAGGTAACCCTTCATTTCTGCAGGGGGGCGATTATGAAACCTTTACTCAATGGAAATGAGGGGGGTCTCTAAATTTGCACAATTTATCTCCAAAGACACCAATAAACTACTGACGTTCCCGGAATTTAGGTATAAATATCATGCTCCTGAAAAATACTTTCTACATTTCTTACAAACAATAGCCCATATAAAAAAAACTAAAGCAATGATAAATGAACAGTGGAGAGAGACGCAATACCGGATTATACACAGAGCCTACTATGCCTTTCAGATTAACCGCAAACAGGACCAAGATACAGCCTATCTGGACCACTGCCCTAAGTGTCAGTTACAGGCTGCTCCCCTATTCTACTGCTTGTGGTCCTGCCTCTTGATCCATTCCTTCTGGACCAAGGTTACTATATTTATTGCTTCTGTAGTAGGCCAGAGGATCCCCTTGGATGCTCTCTTACTATTGTTCAATTACTGGGACAGGCCCTCTAACCTCAGTAGATCTGATAAACAATGGATAGGCATCTCCCTGTTAGCGGCCAGACGATGTATAATGAGATCATGGCTCTCTCCCCATCCCCCTACAATCCATAGGCTAAAGGAAGACCTCGTGAACCTACTTCACCTAGAAAAGATGGATGCCAAAACACAAATAGAGGAAGACAAAAAAATAACATCCTTCTATAATAGATGACTATCCTTTATTAACCTAGTTTTTACTACTTCAGAAAGAGAAATGTTTGTCTCCCTTTAAGTTTTCATCTAGCTCCCTTTTGGCCAGTATGAGCGGTGCGATTTAAAGAATCCCTGCAAGTCACAGTGGGGATTAATCCTTATTTATTTACTTCTGTGTCCACTCAACACCAGTAATCACGATACCGTTGGAAAGGGCAAGTATTGCACATACCCACGAGCTCTCTCAGAGCTTATACTGGAAATGATTGCATGTAGCAACCATAACACGTTACCTACTTGGGGCCAGTTATGTTATGATATGTTCTGTTATGTTTTATTTTGTTATGTTCCATTTTGGTCGCTGTTTTGTGCTTTTGATGAATCCATAGATCTTATCGAATAAGAACGAACCTGCACTTTTTGTACCAACAGCTACTGTATCATCCACTAATGGTAGTTCCACATTTCTGTCTTGACCCATTTATTTTAAATGTAAAGTAGAAACATGCAAGGCAGCACCTCTCTCATACTTGTAATTGTATAAAACAACTGCACTTTTTAAACATCATTGCCCTCATCATCATTAGAACGATTTTGCTGTGTTCAAAAACAAACCCTAAAATAAAAGCTTTCCTCTGTGCACAAAACATCATGAACAGCAGTTAAAATTTGAGGTAGAGCAGCAAATATAATATGTAAAGTCTTCTGCTCTTTTACCTCCTTGTGCTAAGTATATTCTTTTTTTTTTGCTAAGTATATTCTAACAGCACATTACAAGAAATGAGCATAATGCTGTTATTTGCATTTCAGCATATACTGTTGTTAAAATTTTCACTGTAATGTGTCAGGACAAGTACCATATTAATTCATTTTTATTCTCAGCTTTGTGCAAAATGTTGATTTTCATGGTAAGTTGAATAGCGTTATATCAAGACTCTCCTTGCCAGCCAAATAAACAAACATAATACAAAAGCAATCTCTGTGGAATTGATAAACTAAAGTTGGTCATTTTATTTGTGCAGACTTAATGCTTCATTTACATATACATTTCACTGTGATCATAAATTCATAACTTTAGATAATATGAATACCATACGAAATGAATTTGCTTATGTTTGCTTTGTCAGTATTTACTATAGGGCATTTGAATAAGGCTTTTATTCTCTTTAATATCATTTATATGAAAGAGAAGTCAGCTGAAATAAATTGCTTGAAATTAAATAGTTGTTTATAAATAATAAATACTTATTTGGCTAGAAGAAGATTATACAAAGAAACAATACTAGTACTAGGATTTTATTTTCTAACAGGTACACAGTAATACAATGTTGCTGAGACCCTTACTACTGAATGTGGGATCTAGGGCGCTTTATAAAAATTTACATATATAACATTTTAACTACTATAAATGTGCAAGATACTAAAAATTAAATAATCACTACCACTTAATTTTTTTTTTTAATGGATAGTCAGAGATTACCATAATTGAAAACTGCTTAGTAAAGTGTTCAGAAGATAGATAAGGCTGCTCAAACATATTCAAATTTGAAATTTCCTGTAAAAGTAAAGTTATACCTTCTCCCAACTTGCTGTTTGCCATTGAGGCTACTCAACGTGCAAACTGCTTCAATGCTGTACCAATTATTTTCATTTTTTACATACACAATAGAAATGATGCATTAGACTTGCAGGGTCCCTTTAACAAACCATGCATTTTCTGAAACAAGAGAAACTATAGAAATAACAAGTTTGTAGAGCTTGTTTTGAGTTTTGAATAGAGTGGGGACTAATTAAAACCTCTGTTGGTTTATTTTTTTCTGTATATGTCCAGTTAGGGAATTTCTAATTTACTACTTGTTCCAGAGAGTAAAAGGAAGTGTAAGGAAATCTCTGCAAGTTAGATAAAATCCCCTCTGAGATGGCTTTAAAATTTTGGATTCCCTGATTCTGGGAATGAAAATTGTCACAAGGCCAAATGGTGTCCCCAGTAGGGGAACACAGACATCAATCAAACCTGGCAAGGGCTCCTATCCTTTCCTACTCTATTCACAATGTTAAAAAAATGGTTATATATACAATGTAATACGTTTTAGTATTGTTTTATACATCTTTAATCATAGTACAATTGTAGATCAAATACAAAATCTTAATAGGTGTATGTGTACCTAATATGTGTATTGCAAATGCAGTTTATGTAAATATGTGTGACCTAACTGCATGTATGTTGAAATGATATTGAAATGATAAGGGCTGCGCTGATGTGACACCTAAATGACACAGACATATATATAATGTGTAAATCTATAAACCATAAGTTGCTGTGTGATCTCAAAAAGCAGGCAGTGAATGTTTTCTCAAATCACAGCGCTAGCAAACTGATATTGGTCCCTATGTGTTACACTCTAAACCAATAGATATATGTGATAATAACAATAAAGTAATAAATAGTGATAATTTGAGAATACATTCACTACCTGCTTTTTGAGGTCACGCAGCAGCTTATATTCGTATGTTGAAATGATGCCTATGTGTATAATTATTCTTTCACATTTTTTATTATTATTTTAATATGCATTTTTATATGTCACTGGTACTGTGGAGTTTTCAGTCTGGAAGTGTTCAGGAGTCAGGGCTTCCAGTTCACTCATCTCTTCCTGCACTCCATCCTGACATGCCCTGCAGTGATTCCAAGCTCACAGGATCCAGAAAAGTGGGTGCCCACTAAAAAAGAACATGAAGCACCACCTTCCCCCATTAGGGAAATGAGAACCCCAGGTGACTCGGTGGGCCAGCATTTAAACCCCATGGCAGAATTCTTGACTCTTTGTGCTGTGGAAGAAATTGGTTGCCATGCACTTTAGAATGGTTAACAGATTTTATTTTTGGCACCATAAACTCAGAGACAGAGAGGTTAGGGGCACAGAATACCTAAAAGTGGTCAAAAATGCAGATTCCAGCCCTCCTTACTGTCAATAAAGAAAAAGGGCTGACACTCTGTACTCTTTAGTCTGTAAGTACTTTTTTCTAATTCAATAATTTTTTTATTGGTTTTACAACAAAACGGTACAATGAAAGATAAAGCAAGGCAGTGTAGCATTGGCACGCAGGCCAAGAGTATGTCATACAATGTGTGCAAAAGAAGAATCATATATAGATCTATAGAGATCTATAAGACATCTGTCAAAGGAAATCGATCTAGGGTAGTCAATCCAATGTTCCCAGATTTAAAAAAAATTTGGCATACCATCTTAAAGCTGTGCCATTCATTTCTCATTCAAAATGTTATTAACCTTTGCAGTGGGGCTACCCCTATGCTGCAAGGGTTAGTGCTCATTTTGGTCTAGGTGTTAAAATAACAAAGTCATACTCACCCGAAGCTCTGAGCAAGCCAGCTGTCACAACGCTCCCTCCAGCTTGTCTCCTCCTCCACAGAAGCATTGGAATCTTCCACAGCGTCCTCACGTCTATACACAGTGTATAGATGTGATGATTTAAAGGATCTTAGACTGCTGCAGAGGAGGGGAGAGATGCTGGTAGGACCATTCTAAGAAGAAGGCGGCTCAGAACATCGGGTGAGTAGACCCACTGCCAGGGTTAATAAAACATTTTCCTTTTTTAATAAACTTAGTATGCAGTCTAAGGGGTCTATTCACGAAGCTGCCGAAGGATCTGACCGTAGCTTCGGCCGATCCTTCGGCTAGCTTCGGCCCCAGGACCCCTTCGGTTCAGTAGAACCGAAGGGGTGCTGTACGGGCTATTCACAATAGCCCGTACAGCTCCCGATCATGGCCGAGCGGCCGGCCGACAACCTGCTTCTGACAGCTGGGCGGAGACAGCCGTGATCTTACGGCTGGCTCCGGCCAGTTGCAGTGAGATCAGCGTCCCTGGTTACCTGCTAACCAGGGACACTGATCTCCAAACAGCTAACTCTCCCTGGCGCCCCGGGAGTCTCCTGCTCGCGGCCGCCAAGGAGAGAAACACTGCTGTGTCCTTTTTTTTCTTTATTCTGACACGATCGATGTCAGAATAGAAAAAAAAAAAAGAAATTTTCCCATTGAAAAGCATTGGGACATTACTATTGGCTATTTCAATTTGCAATAGCCAATAGTAAACTAGCATTGT
>NW_017306893.1:190058-211956 GCF_000935625.1 Nanorana parkeri
AAAAAAAAAAAAGAAATTTTCCCATTGAAAAGCATTGGGACATTACTATTGGCTATTTCAATTTGCAATAGCCAATAGTAAACTAGCATTGTACCTGCCCTGTGCTGCAGTTCCCCATCAGGTCCATCAGCAGAGGGTGGGTACAATCCTAGTTTACTATTGGCTATTGCAAATTGAAATAGCCAATAGTAATGTCCCAATGCTTTTCAATGGTAACATTTTAATTTTTTTCTATTCTGACATCGATCGTGTCAGAATAAAGAAAAAAAAGACACAGCAGTGCTTCTCTCCTTGGCGGCCGGGAGCGGGAGGCTCCCAGAGCGCCCAGGAGAGTTTTTCTTTTTTTTTTGACAGCAGCATAGCCGCCGGATAATAGGAAACTATTGGGCAGAGCTAGCTGTCACTGCTAGCTCCGCACAATCGTTTGCTATTTACTTTTTTAACTTGATGGCGGCCCTAAGAGCGGTGGAGGGTGCATCATTTGTCTTGTGGGGGGCGATTGCTCTGTTGCCTTCCCCCCTGGATCCACCACTGGACACACACTCCATTAAGGCCCTGTAGACACCTGGGCGGTTCGGCTGTGCTGATCCGCCGACAGGAACGATTCCATACATTGCTATGGGGACCATTCATGCGGCCACGCGGCTCAGTGCGATCCAAACTGCCCCCCGCCCGAACTGCTCCCTGACCCTTTTTTGCCGCACTGATTAGTGCGGTTTCCATACAGCTTTTAATGGAACCGTGCTAATTAGCACGGTTTTGGGCATTTTTAATTGCGTTTCAGTGCTGAAACGAAATAAAAAACTACCGAAATCTCCCTTTTGAAATCAGTGGTTTCTGGATCAGCGTGGAAACCGCACTGATCCGCAATTGCAATAGTGTGAATGGGGCCTCACACGGATGGGGGAGAGAAGTAAAAAAAAGTGTGTCACTTATTCCTGGGCTCAGGAAAAAGCAACAAACTGGGCTCAGAAATTAGTGACGCACTGGGCTTAGGAAAACATAAGAACACTAAGGCCTTGCTCACACCGAAAGCGGTGCATTCCAGAGTGGTAGCTGCTGGAACACAGCACGATCGCTCACTAAACTTCCCCCTGCGTTCTGGGGCGGGAGGGGGCGTGGTGGTGCATTTAATTCAATGGCACCGCTTCCACGCCCCCCACAGTGCGATCGGATGCTTGGCAAAACTTTGCCTGCATTCCGTTCCACTGCAAACGCAAAAAATGGGGTTTGCTTTATTTTTTGTGTTTGCAGTCGAACGGAACGCAGGCAAAGTTTTGCCAAGCGTCCGATTGCACTGCGCGTGGGGGGCATGGAAGCAGTGCCGTTGACTTTAATGCACCCCTCCCGCCCCAGAACGCAGGGGGAAGATCATGGTGCGTTCCAGCAGCTACCGCTCTGGAACGCACCGCTTTTGGTGGGAACAAGCCCTTAGAATAAGCCCTCCCCAGGCCCACCTACCTGCTTATTGCTGTTGCTTTAGTTGGTGCAGCCTCAGCCTGGTCCCTGGCCAGATGCTCTGCTCTTGCAGAGCCCACACTGGAAGAACAGGAGGACAGCAGTGGCTATGAACAGAAAAGTGCTGCTCGCTGTCCACAGTGACAGCCCCGGAGCCTCCATGCTGCCCGGTGTCATCAGTCAGCGGGCCTGGGGCGGCCGGGTCGCATCTCACTCAGCTCGGTACACCCCCACCTCCGGTTCCACCTCGGCCATCCTCTTCCTCCACCCAGCCGTTCTCATGGCTAAATTAGGCGGCCACGAGATCCAAGGAGTGGCCGCCTAATGTGATGGTTACGTGGCCACTGACTGACCACAGATTTTTCCACCCTCACCCCATCAGCGCCCTCAGGCGGCCGCTTGACCCGCCTTGCAGTAGCGCCGGGCCTGACTATATCCTCAATTATGAATGAACGGGAAGTGATCTACATCCCGTCTTGTTCATTCATAGTTGTAGTTATAGTAAACATACCATGTCCTCATGTTATCAATGAACAGGAACACTCAGTATAGAGGATTCATGTTCCTTTATAACAGGGGATACAGAAAAAGAGATAGAGGACTTTGTGTCCTAAATCTCTTTTTCTATTTTAAAAGGGAAATATCAGGGGTGTGTTTAGACCCCAATTATTTCCCCCAAAGCCCCTAAAAGAAAAATACTTAATAAAAAATGAATTAATAAATAAAACGTTTATAAAATAAATATTAATAAAATTGAAAAAAGTTAAATAAAAAACATTTTCGGTATCGGTTTCGCCTGACAATTTTTTTTATTTAGGTTTCGTTTCGGTTTTAACATTTCCATTTCGGTGCACCTCTAGTTTGGTATGTTTATCATGTTTGTCATGTTTAGTATGTGCAGTATTCAACTATAGTCAATTCCTTATTGCCCTGCAACTTGTAAGCATGACTTTCAGACTGGTGTACTGATATTCAATAGTGGTACTGAATCATCATTCATATAACATGCTATCCCTTTAAGTCATATGTTTTATCTACTTTCCTTTAGAACGTGCCCGATGCAGACTGAATGCCAAATTGCAGGGAGTAAAGCAGTGCCTACCTTGTGGTGAGCTAAATGTAATTATCACCTTGTCTGGCTTTATTTGCTATTGCATGTATACCATACATTTTGGCAAATAAAGCATTTGGGTCAACCAGGTAACTAGTTATGTTTACCGGTCTAGGAATTTGCTAGTGCTCTTGCTTTAGAGTCTTATTAAGTTATCTGGGGTCTATGGCAGTTTACTTTTATTTTAACAATTACCATGCTAGCACTGCTTCTGTGCCCAGCATTGCTAAATTTATTGTGGTGTTACATAGACATTCTAATTCTGTCGTGAATGACCAGTGTGACAGTGTTTTTTTAAGTGAGTAAAGCTGGTTTCCAGTTGGCACTAAAAATGAGTATGTAGTGCCCTCCAAATTTACTTTCCACCAAACCCATACGTTGATGTGTTTGGTAAAAATAACTGGTTCTAAAGTTTTTCTGTTGAAAGGTACACATTCAACTGTGCAGCTTGAAACCAATTTGCTAGTTTCTATATAAACTTGATCAGACTGATCTTTTTGATTAACTTTAAAAAGGAAGATTGTATACCAGCAGTGGTAAACATTTTAGATGAGTCATTTGTATCAACATTAGATGCTGCATCAACATCTAACATAGTGATTGATCTTTTTGCATTTGTGACACATCTGATCTTTTACAACAAAATCAGTTAAAGTTTCTTAAAAGCCTATTCTGGATCGCTCCTAAATTAAGTTATAATAAACAAAAAAAGCTAGAATACATACATCCACACCCATATAGCCAACACCGTGTGTCAAAAAACACAGTGCTTAAACGCAATACTTACCTCTCCTACTGACTGCACTGCTTAGCTCACTCTCTACCGGTGCCAAAGAATCCTCTGCAACTTATGGGTGTGTTGGATGCTTGTTCGCTGCTGAGAGCTGTGATTTCTTCTGCTAGTCCCTATGTCATTAGGCCAGTAGAAGGAGCCACAGAGCACCCAAAATGGATAAGGCACCCAACATTCTAAAAGTGTCAGAAAATAATAAAACTAACCTTATTATATTTCACTAAAAGAGTAGTTGATGGTTGGTACAGACATTCAGCAGAGGTAGTGAGTAGGAACGAGCTTCAGGTTTGGGCCAACCATCAGTTAAACATGAATTCTAACTATTCATTCTTTGGGAAAATAGCAATCTAATGGTATTGTTCACTGCCAAATAATCTGAAGCAGTTTCTATGTTACAGTTTGTGGAGGACTGATCATTAGGTTAACAATGTGAGTTTAGTAGAACATAGCAGTTCATCTCTAGCTGTAGTAGATGCCAATTTAAATTACAGCAACATGAGTAGCATAAGTAATAAAACATGTCAGGTTTCTACATTACTAACAAGCTGGGCTGATGAGCAATACAAATTTATTTGTCAAGTAATGCATTTTGAGCAGCATTTATATTACGAGTCAGCAAGTGTTTGGGATCTATTGTTTGAATGACATTTATTAATTTGCAGCATTAAAATGCAAAAATGCAAAGCTGTACAGCTAAAGATATATATATATATATGTATATATATATATATCAATTGGCAATATAGTCACCAAGGACCCTCAGCCAGAAGGGCTGAGCGGTTCCAGAAACCACAAACTTTTACCGGGTTCTTCCCAGGTTTTCTGGATTTGGCATGGGATCCTGGAACCAGGAGATTTCAAACAGGCTTGTGAGGGATAAAATCTCCATTCCTGGGTCCGTAGGTTAATATAACCAGCACCCAATGGTGGTGCCCTTGTGCACAGCCCTTATGAAAAGGATGCTGGTTAATGTTCAGGGCTCCATCTGGGAGACAGGAGGACTCCACCAAAGAGTCAGAGTGGAGTCCAGTGCAGCATGGAGCTGCGGGTTAAGAAGCCAATTGTGCATGTTAGCACGGTGTCAAGGCTGTCAGGAGGGAACAGACAGTGTCCTAGGGTCTGGAGCCGCAGCAGCGGTGCTGCAAGTACAAAGCCAGGAGGCTGGACGCGTATGTATTTGTGTTGCCTAGAGATGCTGAGGAACCACTGTGAGGGTAAATGCATTTGTTTTTCCAAACTTTCTTTAAATAAAAGTGGGCAAGCTAGTCTTTTAAGAAGATTTCAGTGTGTGGAATTGTCCCTGAAGCTCTACTGATTGAAGCTAAATCTCACTATATATAGCATTCAAGCACTATATATATATACAGCATTCAAGCAACCAGCACTCTCAAGCAACCGGCAATGGGGGGAATTTATCAAAACTGGAGCAGACAAAATCTGGAGCAGTTGCCCATAGTAACCAATCAGCTTTTATCTTTCATTTTCAAGTATGAACAAACTTAACAGAGAAGCTGATTGGTTGCCATGGGCAACTGCTCCAGATTCTGTCTGCTCCAGTTTTGATAAATTCCCCTCAATGTGTGTTGCTTTTTTGCAATCAAAGGCTTACTTGGATGTGGTCCGTGACTCAGGTAATCCAGAAAGTGTCCTTTTTTTGTACTCTTTAACCCCTTCACGGCCTACAACAGTATAATCCCGTCATGTATCTTCAATGGGTTAAATAGAGTCCCAGCGCCTTTTAGCCCCCGGGACTCTGTTCATACTTGCAGAGCCAACAGCCGGCTTTACAGTAGAAGCGATTCTGGCGACTCAGCTGTCGCCAGATCGCTTCCACAATCCGGTAAAGTGACCACCTCTATGCCCGACACCCCCGCCATGTTTGCCGGGCT
Organism: Nanorana parkeri; assembly: GCF_000935625.1. Taxonomy (NCBI): domain Eukaryota; kingdom Metazoa; phylum Chordata; class Amphibia; order Anura; family Dicroglossidae; genus Nanorana; species Nanorana parkeri. The sequence continues at coordinate 195,310 of NW_017306893.1, forward strand.
CCGCTGCCCCGGCATCTCGGGTATCGGCAGGAAGCTGGGGAGGAGAGCAGTGAACATCCGTACACCGCTCTCCTCCCCGTTCTATGGGACCGGGAGCGACATGTATTGCATCACTTCCCATCCCTGAGCTGTCATTGCTGGGCTCCTGAAGCCTTTGCCTTTAAGGGGTTACAATTAATACTTCAAATGACTTGATCTGTGAATAGGGATGATGAGTTGAATCTGTTCCCTTTAAGGGAGATGTACACGACTCTGACTCCCCTGAATATGTCCATACATATCGCATATGCATTTAATGGCAATTTCACAAGCCATTAGAAGTTAACTATGACTGACTAAGGGTAGTCAAAGGGTAAGGAAATACATTTATTTAAAACATAATTTTTTATTTTCTTCACTGATGTCATGTGCAGGTCAAAGGTCACACCTTTCATTAAAATATAAAATAAATAGTAAAAGTAATAGTATCGTAAAACAATACGTTTATTACACTGTATTTACCTAATTACACTTGCATCTATTTGCATATATTTAGAGCAATTAAAAATGTTACTCCTTGATTGATTGGTTAATTACTTATTTGATATCACATTGCTAGATTTTTTAGTAAATATGTTAGTATATGGTATGTAGTTATGATCTAATCAATCAAGCGGTAACTTTTTTGATTGCCTAAATGAAAGCACATAGATTTGCACATTGCCCTAAATATATGCACATAGATTTGTCCATTCCACAGAGAATCATACCGTTTATGAATCCTAATTGCCTGCAATAGTAAATTGAGATTCTACACAGATCAACCAAGTTTACATACAAATATTCAAGCTAATGAAAAATTAGTAATCAGAACCCTTCCAATTTGATAATCACCAACTGTACATAGCAGATCATAAAATAAATATAATGTACATTGTGCTTTATTTAGAGGTACAGCCAGAGGCTCTAGTTTTTCTGTCTCTCAAAAATGAATCAATAGACAGTTTTCATATACAGTACCAAATGTATTACTGGGCATTAGGAAGTGTATTATTCTGAATAAGACATCAGGTTTCTGGTTCCCTTTTAATCCTAAAAAATTATCTTGTATAACATAACTGTACATTTAAAAATTTAACTATCCTTTACATATTCACAAGGGGGCATCGCCATAAAGGGTCTGATAGGAGTTGAGGAGGGGACTCCATGCTTTAAAAAAAAAAAAAATATTTTAACATTTAACAACATCAGTTAATTCTGAATGACATTCGGAAAACATTTTGGATGCATCCAAATTTTTTGTTATCAAAAATTCAGAGTGGTTTGCATTAGAATATGCTGATATTTGTCCGAATTTCAATTTGGAATGAAACTAATCTAACAAGTCTAATATTCACAGCAACCGCTGAGGGGGAAAAACCTGTGTGTAGGTGTCACTTACATCAATAATACACCCACGGCAGAGTGTTTACTCCATTGCAGATGTCACCTTCTTGTATATAGCCTGAAGGGAGACTACTCTGGCATTGAAAAATATATTTTTCATACAATCATATTTACCCAATAGCAAAACTAATTATTTAGATTAAAAAAAAAAAACTTGCCATAAACTTTATATCCATATATCCATTAAAATGGTTTTAATTCAATTAACAACAAATACATAGCTCAATGAACCTTATATATTCTACCATTATATATTATATTGTGGACCTATAAAAACTAAGACTACTGCACTTATATCACTTATGTTGTTGAATACCTGTGATTCAAGTGCTTTTTTAGAATTTCACAGCTGCCATATATAGCCCACAGCCAATCCACTGTTCTGAACTGTGTGAATTATTTACTTATTTATCCAATATGGAAGCAAAGCAAGCTTCTTCAAATTACTGTCTTGCTGTCTGCTTACATTTACTCTAAGCCTGAGGTACATTAGATGAATTGTTAAATAGATCCCACTTGGACCATACAAAGTCTCATATAATCTGCACACTGTTTCCTTAGATTAATCATATAGTACTTAGGCAGGAAAAATGTAAAATCAGGATTTATGCTCCAGTAGATACATGCAGCTGCATAAAAGCACAGCACTGTTAGGAGCACACTAAAGAGCAAATGTTCAAAGCACAAGCAGATTGTAACTATAACTTGTAAGAAAACAGCCCGTATACACTCATTGAGTCTGAATTGTTTATAATCTCTAGTTTCAGAGACATGAGGCATATGTGCAAACACATGTGTCACGATACAAGGGATGAGCCCACAAGCAAGCAGGTGGCGCAGAATCCACCAGGGCACGGAATCTAAGGGTCAGCCGGTGTTCCGCCTGGGACTCCCTCACAGAAGTTTGGAATTAGCTGCTTGCTGACCCCAGGTCACGACCCCCAGGTTCACTCTGCTCATGGAGAGTACTCATACAGAAGGCAGAGAAGGAAGCTGCATCCCAGGAAGTGCTCGCAAAGACAGGAAGGTGGCAAAGCAATAGGAGATCTGCATACAGCAGACCATTGTAAGCAGGAGAACTAAGCCAAGTCGGTACACAAGAGATCAGTCCATGGGAAGTCAGGTCAGGAATGAATGCACAGTAGGGGCTCGGAAACAGAGTGTTGCTCAAGCAACCAGAAGCTGGTCTGAGGAGGATTTAAATAGGGAGAGAGATAGGAGACAGGACAGGAAGTAGCAGAAAGCAAGGTATATTAACCATCAGGAGAAGCAGGCGACACCCATAGTTGCAAGCCCAGTGCAACAAGAGCAGAGCACATGCTTGTAGCACCAAAGGTGCCAGCAGCAACAAGGTAAAAACCAATGCAAACCAGTGAAGCACAGATCAGCTCTGTAGCTGATCTGTGATATACGTATTTGCACCTTCTTGAATGTGTCTATTCTGGACTTCAGTATGCTTTGCAATCGGTAAATTCAATGTGTTCCCAATATAGTAAATGATTAATGAGACTTGTTAATATCAAGTCAAGCCTAAACTGAGAGTAATCAAAGCCAGACAAAAAATATAGATGTACAAAATAGATGTACATGATATACAACCACAATCCTAAATGTCTGAGCTTGTTATGTTTTCAGTTACCGCATATCTCGTAACCGCACGGTATTGTCACCTAACGGTGAACCTGCATATTCAATATGTATTTTTATTAATGATATATATTTTTATTGATGACATGATTTTGTACTTTATTTTTTGGTTCTAAATTATGTATACAACAATTTAGTGAATAAATGTTTTTCTAAGACTTTTATATACGAGGTCTGGACTGGTTTCTAAAAAGCCCCCTTTTTTCTCCCCACTGGGTCCTTGCACAGCCCACTGCGGAAACAATCTGTTCCTTTGTATTCATAACTTGGGGTGTGAAACCTCCAGCTCCACTAGACGCTATTTGCAACACACGCCTGCCAAGATTATCCCTTATCTGTTGGGTAAGTAAGGTTGTATACAAAGCAGAGTAATCTCCCTTTGGGGATATATACAAGAAAGTGAAATTTGCAATGAAGTAAACACTCTGATGTAGATGTATTATTTATGTAATTGACACTTGCACACAGGTTTTTCCTCCTTAGTGGTTGTTTTTAAGCGACGACCTGCTTTAAAATATCACATTTATACATAGAACACATTGGAATTTAATAGACGCAGCATGTAGGTCAACCCTGAATAAGACATTTCTCCTTCTCCACTCTTGCACAATGTCTGAGTTAGAATTGTATTGACATTGGAATACTCCTGTTTCCTACAAAGCTGAAGAGCACTCCTAACATTCAGTCATGAGAATTGTAGATGTGCATATTACCTTTCACAGCATGCTATAATATATTTTAAAACTTTTCTCTTGCAAAGACAAATCTCTCTTTGTTGATAAATGTAAACAGAAAAGTCTGTTCGGTTTTTATTAGTTTTGCCATCCAAGAAGACTTCAGACAAATGCAGCAGAAGCCAAAGTTCACACTTGAGTCATAAATCAAATTGAAAAAGTGGCCTTCAATTTGGCAAGGAAAAATTATTGTAAGCTTTTGAGGGGGATTTTCTCCCATTGCACATCCTCAAGAAAGCTACCATTTTAATTAGAAATGTGCAAGTAATGAATTACCAGTGAAGCAAAGTACCCTCAAAGAATTTAAATAAGCTATTTTTACAGTCAACTAAACCAGAACTCTAAAAATAACAATTTAAACTCCATTAGAAGAAATTTCATTCATTTAACTGTTTATTTTTTAGTCTTATGGTTTAGCTGTTTTCTTCAACAATACCTTGAATAGAATGTGCATGATCAAAAGACATAACCGCGATATGTTTTATAATTATTTTATTTCTATGGAATGTAATAATAATATCATATAATTAAAAAGGCAAGTTGTATGCTTTAGAACAAATTGTGTAAAAAATAAATTTGTACGTATAATAACTGGGTTTTTATATATTCAAAGATGATAAACCAAACAGAAAATGTATAATGGAAAGATTTTTTTTTAATCTAAAGGGGTTGATTTACTAAAGGCAAAGAGAATGTTCACTTTGCAAGAGAATCCCATCATGTGCAAGTGAAAATACAGTTTACTATTTTAAGGTAGGCATACCCCCTCTTGTCACATGGTTCTGTGATATGCACCTAAACTCTCATGCTATAAAACTATCCATAGATATTAGAGGACTAAGGGGTGTATGCACAAGCTGACCATCTTATTATGTCTCCTTTGCCAATATCTCCCAGGCATAGGCAGTCCTGTCATCAGGTTAAAAAACAGCGATCAAGTTTGCTAACCTTGCCAATTCACAGAGAACACTTATTCAAGGCTATCATGCACTGCCTCAGAGACATTGGTATGCAACCCAATCTGGTCAAAATAGTTTTGCTCAAGAGATTGTCTTTCAAAATATATGTGCACCCTTTTGCATGTGAGCAAAACACTCACACCCAAAACCCTGGTTTGCATTTTCACAGGCTCATAATTAGGACATTCAGTTAGACATGGGAGGATATAAGCAGCTTCACAGGTTTTGTTAAGACAGAGACACTCAGAAGTTCATGAGTCAGTTTTTCTCCCAACATCTTCCTGTTTGACTAGAGCATGCTTTTAGAGTGAAACTCCAGTATGATAAAAATGGTTAAAAATATATTTTGCGGGGGCTTCCGGTTCCAGCGCCTGATGTAGCGGTCGCAGGAACGAGAGCTCCCGCACAGACAGGCTTAATCAGCATATAAAATCGTACCTCAGCCCGCGGATTACCACCCTGCTTCTTGGGTAAACCCCGCTGAGACTTTCTCCTGCATCGCCCATGGATAAATTCCTGGCAAAAAAGCGCAACGGACCACGGAGCAAATCCACGCCGATGAGACCCAGGAGGCCCCAAACAACTCTAAAGATGGCTGCCATGCACACTCTTCCGTACGCAAGCCCGTCCTCGGAAGAAGATCACACACCGATCCCTGAACATGGCCTGATAGCAGCTGAGGTTGCTAAATTACTGCGTCCTACGATCCAGGATGCAGTGGCTAAGGCAGTTTCCAAGGGCATTCAGGTCCTACGGTTTGAGTTGCTCAACCAAGCACAGAGGATCGCAGAGGCAGAACACCGCATCGTTCAGCTAGAGGAAGGGAGTGAGTCTGCAGCCTCCCAAATGACCGCCGCTCAACATAACATCCAACATCTAATGGACCGGGTAGAGGACCTGGAGAATCGTTCCAGACGGAACAATCTCCGCATCATCGGTCTCCCGGAATCCTATCACCCTTCCCAGCTTGCAAGCATCTGCGCCCACAACATACCTGACATCCTTGGGATCCACACCATCTGTAAAGTGGAACGTGCCCATCGGGTGGGCCCCTTGATCCCGGAAAGGAAATCGCCGAGACCAATCATTGTCAGGTATCTGGACTACAAATTTTAAAAAATAAATAAATATATATTTTGCATAAGAATTTGCAATTTCTACAAGAATCTGTAATTTGTTTTAAATACACAAAAATGTCATAGCAAAATTGACAGTAATATGTAGACAGCATGTTCAAGGGTATATACACCACTCCTGTAAATGTTTCTTAAAGTGATATTAAAGTCAAAATTATTTTAAACTATTTCATATGCAGATTAAATCACTTATAATGAATGCGGCTCCTTCATGTTTAAAAGTTTTAGCTTCCTGCAGAATCAGCTGGTCCCCTGGGCACTGGTCTTGACGTTCTTTCTCAAGCAGAGTGCTATGCAGTCACCCTTGTATATGTTAGTAAGCTGCGTGTGTCCCCACAAATACACAGACACAGCAAATCAAGCTACTCCCCTCACCCCTGGCCCCCTCTCCTTCCTCCTCCCTTCTCCAAGCTAGTAGATGAACAGTTGCTGGAGTCTGCACTGTCCTATGTGATCTTTTACTGGAAATGAAGTTTAGGGGAGCTGTCCTGAGAGACTTGGAAGCACCTGTTCAGAAATATGATAATTGTAAATGTTTGGGCAAAAATGTAGCAATGCTTTGCTGGGCAATATATATTTGTTTGATCTGGATTCATAAGTGTAAAAAAGTTTTAGGGATGCACAGAGCTTGTGGACAAATTACAGGCAGCCAGTTACATAGCAATATGCATAGGTTTTATTACGTGTAAGTGCTGGATGTTACAGCTTTGACTTGCTGCGTGTTTTAGAATTGCCAGGGATTACGTTTTTTAGAGATATTCAAGTGATTTTAGGAAATGCATAATCACCTTCTTCTACAGTAATGTTAAAAGTTTTTAGAAAGTATATTTGGAGGATCTATCTCAATTTGTACAGCACAGAAAAAAGTAAGAATGTGTCATAACCTTTAAAGTGACATTAAAACCTAAAATGTTTTTCTCCCTCCTCCATGCTGGTGTAAGGACTTACCTTAATTGATGCCTCTTCATTTGATCATCTTCCTCTTTCCAGTAGTTTTCAGAAGTCCCTCCAGCACTGGTGCCAGTCTCAGATGCAGCGCTGACTCCTGTCTCTTCCTGTCGCACTAAGTCTGTGTGGGTGCACGCTGCCTCCATTGACTTACCTCATGTCTCTCCCCCTCTCCCGGCCATAGATCTCTACTGCGCATGCATCCCTTGCGACCGCCTGAGAATCTTCAAATGTTCGGACATGAGCGTGCGGTGGAGACACAGGTAAGTTTATATCCCTGTGTTAACTTTTTAAAAAATATTTTCGCATATATTTACTGCTTGCTAGCAGTATATATATATATATATATATGCAAAAAAAACTGGGGGCTTTAATTATCCTTTAAGTCCTTACAATGTGTATAGTTGAGTTAAATGGGACTGTTTCTGTTAAACCCAAATAGGAGAAGGTTAGAATACATATATGGAAATGCTAACGGATTTTAATTCCTGTGCAGCCAGTTTTGTGATTCAGGCACCCCTGCCAGAAACCACAGCCACCTTCACAGGATTAAAACAGCCTTTTCCAGGTACTTTTGTTGACAAAATGTAAAATACATTCACTAGCCTTTGAATAATCAAGAACTGGATTAGATTGTGTTTTATACTGTCTAAAGTTCAGTTTTAAAGTCAATATTTCACATTTATGCATGTCACATACAGTAAAAGCTAGCTGGGCGTAAATGTAAATGGAAGTGAACTACATTAGAAAATCCAGTGATTTTAGTTATTTAAATCTTCTGTATAAAATATCTGAAATGCTAGCAGACATTAACAAGAAATTGAATACAATAGAAGCCACTGTAAATTTGGCGATAGGAAGATGAACACTGATAGGTAAAGCTGAATAACTTCAACATGATAGATTAGCAGGCGACCATTTTGTGCTGTGATAAATGAGCTACTGACAGAATGCCATAACAGGGATTGTGCGTTCAGTTTAAAAACACTGAAAGACAGAGATTGAAAAAGGCAAAGTAAAAAGGTAAACAGATTAACTCTTCTTGCTTGTCTGTTCTTAAAAACTGAAAATGTTTCAATACAATTTTAAACGGAAATCTTTTCCAATGGTCAAATTGTAATTGAACCTATACATTTATAACTTAAAATATACTTTGTGACATTTTTGGATTTATATATATTTAAATTCATGGTGTCATGTTATGCAGCAAAAGATAGCCGCCTATTATTACAGTGTTATGGTCTGCACTGGTATTGTGATTTATTTATTCCCCATATCTGTATAGCATCAAGATATTACACATCCTGGAAGGAATTTTGTAGGGGGAATTGCAGTGAGGATGGGTGAGGCCATACCAGATTGGGGATTATGCTCAAGCCAGGAAATGAGTCACAGAGGAGGGGTTGATGGCTGATTTTGCAGACATTCTGGCACATGTGACTACAGGAAGTAGTAGCACCCACAGAGGAGGGGTTGTTGGCCAATTTTGCAGATATTCTGGCACATGTGACTACAGGAAGTAGTGGCACCCACTGTTTTTTTTCTGGGTTTTGCAGTACACTGGATAGGTGTATAATATGGCAGTTTCAGCCATATGATCAGATAAACAGAAATGTACAACTTGATGTTTCCTGAAAGAGCAAAGGATAAGTTGAATAGGCAAACAAAGGTGTATGCAATAAGCACAAGTCTCCGAGCCAATACTACTATTGTAGTAACAGGGGCAGTATAGGAGCAGTTTCCTCAGTGGCTGACCTAACCAAAGGGCCCTGGTGCAAGATTTTATCACAGATCGTATGTGCATGAGAACCGATCTGCCCTGGAACAGCTGATCGGTCCTGAAATGTCACTTCTATCCGACTCTGTGACTGCAATCTCACATTCCACCCCACTCACAAAGTCGGATAGAAGTGACATTTCATGACTGACCAGCTGTTCCAGGGCAGATCGGTTCTCCTGCCCTTGCGATTTGCGATGCCAATCTGCCCTGGAACAGATGAGAAAGCGTTGGAATGCTTGACCTATTGGCGGTCACACATTCCACCGCCAAAAAACTGGGCGGGATTACGTTAAAATGTGTGACCACGTCACCAGTCACCCATTCTAACGTAGTCTCAAACTTTGATAGAACAGAGGCCCTGTTTGTAATCATTTAATCAGAGAAATAGATTATAATGGGGAACATTACAGTGTAACCAGTGGTCTACAATTTGGGAACAGTAAATCAGGATCTAAGACCTGGTTCTCAGCCACTGCTGTCCCATCAGAAGAAGGTGCTCTGAGCACCTGAGCTAAGGAAAAGTTGCAATTTATATGCCATGGGATGGGCATGTCCAGGAATCCAGGGGATGATTAGACTCCAAGGGGTAGAGTTAAGGAGCCCCCACACACTGCTGAGCAAGATAGACAAGGGGACACTCAGCTACAAGTGTCTTTTATTTTACAACATTTTGGCAGGTAGAGGCAGCAAGGAGCCTACTAGTGGGCATGTATAGGAATACCTCTCTTGCATTTTTTAAGACTGAAAGTAGTTCTCAGACCACCAGGCATCTTACAAGAGCTGTAATCTCTAAAAGCATTTTCAAGTGTAATATGCAGTTTTGACTGGAATGTAAATTTAAAGTATAGGTATTAGCTTTTTATTTTATTTTTTAGAATCCCACAGTTCTGAAAGGGTAAGTGCCTCTATACAGCTAAAGGCTAAGCTTACTTTTCTTACCATGTTTCCTGTTATACCCATATTTCTCAGTTTTAATGTTTTGCAGGCTCAAATGCAACACTTTGTTTTATTAATGTGTGACTTTAAGATCTCGTTCACACCTAGGCGTATTGCATATGCGCGTCTGTCGCGTGACCGTCGCGCGGTTTTTTACCGCGATTCGCGTTTCCGAAGGCTACTTGGCTGTATCCCAATGGAAACACGCAACAAAACGGCCCAAAGTAGTACCTGCACCTTTTCAGGCGTGGGCCGTTTTGTAGCGCGTTAGGGACGGGCGGAAATACGCCAAGGTGGGAACGAGACCATTGAATACAATAGGATTTATATTTTTGAGCGTTTTGTAGAGCGTTCGTCGAGCATAGAACGCGCTACAAAACGTTCAGGTGTGAACGAGGGCTAAAGTATGCCAAAAGGCTAAAGTGTGACAGTCTAAATGAATCCCACATTAAGTTACTATGTGATGTACAAGCCACATAAAATAAAAAAAAAACAATCCTTTACCTTCCCTGACTAAGCTAAATCCTCCTTCATTTGTGCCTTAAACACTCTCCCTCTCATACACTGCAGATCACAGTGAGAGAGTTTCAGCAGCAGTGGAAGTGATATCAACCCAGGAAGCACAATTGTAGTGCAAGCAGGCATGGCCTACATTAGGATGACAATGCAGCTCTGCATTCAGGAACAGTGCAGCAGCATTATCACCACATAACAAGAAGTTGCATGAAGTGGACTTCACTGGCAGGATCAAGAGGTGTTTGTAATATTTAAACAGGTTCCCTTTTTTTAATGGGAGGCCCTGTTCCTACTTTAACTTGAAATATTTTGTAAAGGGGTCAATTTATTTGGTTATGTATCTTGGGGTGACCGTTTGTTAGCTTGTTAGGGTCTAAAGAACGTTGGCAAAAGTAGGGCTGAAGAATGGCTTGTAATTTATTTCACCTCAATGCTAATGAAAAAAATTCCATAAAAAGCATAGTATAGTTTGTTCAATAATGTAAAATTTGTGGCAGGAGAGAATATTTTAGATGGCCCAGATTTTGTTTACCTATTTCAGACAACCCCTTTTAATTCTAAAATAATGACACACACATATCAGCACTTTCTCAACATTATTAATTCTCTACACAGATGTAAACAGGATTACTTTCAAGAATATGTATCAAGTGGTACACATCGTATTACCATATATGTGTATGAATCTGGCTAAAGAAAAAGTAAAATCCAGCATAAATAGCAGTTGGCTTGATGAGAACATCCATAATTTGCAACTATGTCTCATATCATAATTTTACTGGTCTCGATCCAGTGATCAGGCTCATAAAATGAAGTGGGTTAGCCTCACTTGCCACATAATTAAACTGCACTATGTAGTACAGTCCAAGTATGTATTGTTTTCTTATCACATTGAGAGGAAGCAATGCTGTTAGATTGTAACCTCTCACGGGCAGGGCCCTCCTTACCATTTTGTCTTAAATTGTATTGTTACTTTAATGTCTTCCTTATATTGTAAAGCGCTGCACAAACTGTTGGGTGTATAATATTGCAGTTTCAACCAAATGATCAGATAAACAGAAATGTGCAACTTGATGTTTACTGAAAGAGCAAAGGATAAGTTGACAATGCAAACAAAGAGGTATGCTATATAAATCCTGTATAAGAATAATACTATTAATATTGTTATTATTATTATTAATAATAATAATAATAATAATAATACAAGAATATATGTTAATAATTGTACAGAAAAGTACAAAAGAGTAAACTTAAAAGAGTTATTTCTAATTGAAATGGTAGAATTTATAGCTAAAGCGTTAGTATTTTAGAATAGAACAGAGAAGGGTTAGAACCTCTTTCAAAGCTGAACTTCTGGAAAGGGGTTTGACCCCCGAAACGCGTCAACTGGAGGAAGACCAGTGTTCAGATGGCTTTGGCTTAAGCACTTACTCTTCCGATTTCTCACTTAATTTTTCGTTTGTCCATCTTGATCTACTTGAGATCGCCACATTCAATGCTCGATTTTAAAAAATAAATTATTTTATTTGTCAAGTTTTCAAACAAACACATAAACATATGTATCAAGCGGGGGAAATAACTCCCATTGCAAAAGCAGTGGGCGCAGCCTGTAACAACACTAAGGCGTATAAACCTAGATAAAGCCCTTCTTTATGGCCCATTGTGGGCGATTCCACAATGGGCCATAATAGTCTGAGGAGACCGCCTCTGAAAAAGAGGGCCAAGCCCACCTCCGTATGTACCGTCCCCCCAAAGCCCAGTGTGCAGACCGCCGAACCGTGATTAAACTCGGGTAGATTATCCACTGTAGGCTCACAGGCGTCATGTCAATGGGGCAGGTAAGTATTTACATACTATGGGTAGGGTTGTAACCGAGTAACAGAGACGGAAAAGCAAAGGGGGTAAGCAGGAGGATGTGTAGAGGTAAACTCATCCCACCAGAACCAGGTAGTATTGAATCGGGTTCCAGTCCCCTTTATGGAACTGGTAAGGTCTTCCATGTGTCTAATGTCTTGAACCTTGCTGAGCCACAGTTGCAACGTGGGCGGGGAAGCTTTCTTCCACATGGCCGGGATGCAGGCCCGAGCAGCGTTATTCAGGTGGATAATGACCGATTTTCTGTAACCCTTCAAGGAGTGCGTGTTGTGGTGTAGGAGAAAGAAGGAAGGTGTCACGGGGCTCTGATTGTCTGTGAATTTTTGATTGATTGTGTGGACTCGGGTCCAGAACAATTGTATTGCTGGACACGACCAGAAGACATGTAGCATGCCCGCCGGGGAGGAGCAACAACGCCAGCAATCGCCGCTCGCCTCAGAGAAAATCGTTTGCAGCTTCTCGGGGGTGCGGTACCATCGAGCAAGGATTTTTTATCCCGATTCCTGGTATCTACTACTGATGGACGACTTCAAGGACAACAGTATCAGCCTAGTTTTTTTTCATATGGTGAAAAAGAGATTCGCAATTCCCTCTCCCAGCCCTCCATGTACAGCAGGGATGACTCATAATCAGGGGCTAACACGAGCTGGTAGCAGAGCGAGAGGGGCTTTGACAGTTCACCCGTGGTGGTACATTCCCTTTCGAAGTCCATGAGGGTACGAGACACATCTGCTGTGTCCCGTACCCTCATGCAAGAAAACGCCAGAAAATGTGTCAGTTGGTGACAATATAGGGTCCGTGGACATTGCTGACAGGGAGGGCCATTCTTGGCCACAAAGAAAGTGAAGAGCCCTAATGTGACCCTGGTCATTTAGCCATTTAAACCCCGGATCTTGTAGTCCGGGGACGAATTCCGGAGACCCTACAACCGGGATAAGCGGTGAGGGTGAAGGGGAGATCAATCTGGAGTCAAATACCTTCTGGGCTATCTTCCAGGTCTGACCAACCGTCAGGTGTGTTCGGGTCGAGGGAGGTACCTGAGGGCACCAAGGGAGTGTATGAAGGGGAATGGGAGAGGAACATTGTTCGAGGGCAATCCACGGTTTCAGAGTAGTGTGTCGACACCAGTCGAGGATTCGTGTGATATGAACGGCTATGTAGTAAAAATGGACGTCAGGGACAGCCAAACCTCTGTATTTCTTAGGTAAGCGGAGAATGGAATGGAATGTCGTATTCTAACTGAACCGTCACCCAGAATCCCTGTGCACCAAGATGGGCAGTGCTTGAATAGGGTATAGTAACCTCGGTAAGACATTCTGTTTAATTACGTTGCACCTGCCTGTCCAGGAGAACACCAGACAGGACAAGTCCCTGAGGTCCATCCTTATTCTTTGTAGCAGGGGTAAAAAATTCAAGGAGTAGGCTGTATTCAATTCTCTTGGGAGCTGGACACCCAAGTATTTAATTGAGGTTGTTGACCAAGCGAATGGGAAACTACCCTGAAGGCGGAGCACGTGGGAGGAAGGGAGGGTGAGATTCAGGGCTTCAGATTTTTGGGCATTAATATGATAATTGGATAGTTTCCCATATTCGGCGAGTTCAGCTAAAAGATTTGGTAGAGATATATCCGGGGCAGTGAGAAAAAAGAGCAAATCATCCACGGAGGCAGCCACCTTGTGGGAATGGGCCCCTGCATCGATTCCGCGAATATCCGGGTTGGACCTTATTCTCCTCAGTAAGGGCTCCAGGGTAATGATAAAGATCAGAGGAGATAGAGGACACCCTTGCCTTGTGCCGTTTGATATATAAAACTTCTCTGACAAACCCCCATTAATTTGTACTTTAACTGATTGTGGAGAATATAGGGACATAATCCACAACATCATGTGGGGGCCCAACCCCATATGTTCTAGGGAAGCTCTCATGAAGGACCAGTCTACCCTATCGAAGGCTTTCACCGCGTCCGTGGACAATAACAAGGCAGGAGTCGCCTTCGACATGGCAGAGTGTATAAGATTCAGGGCTCTGGTCGTGTTATCCCTAGCCTCTCTGGAAGGGACGAATCTCGCTTGGTCAGCGTGTATCATCTGTCCTATGTATGGGAGCATACGTAGTGCCAGAATTTTGGAAAACAATTTAGTGTCGACATTTAACAGTGAGATTGGGCGGTAGCTCGGGCAAGACAGAGGGTCCTTGCCCGGTTTCGGAATGACCGCAATGTGGGTGGAAAGAGAGTCTGCGGGAAGCCCATCCCCATTCTGTACCGAGTTAAGGGCCCAAACAAAATGAGAATTGAGGATGGGGGCATATCGCTTGTAATACAGCAGGGTAAAGCCATCCGGGCCAGGGGCCTTCCCCGTGTTTTGTGCTTCATAGCCGCCTCTAATTCCAGTTCTGTAATCGGGAGTTCTAAGGAGTGAACAACATCGTCGGGGATGGAGGGCATGCCTGAGGATTCTAAGTATGACCATATTCGGGATAGACGTTGTGCGGTCAGAGCTGCTGATCTAGGTTGTGGGAGATTGTAAAGGGAGGAATAATACTCGCAGAACTGTTCCGCGATCTGTGAGGAGAGGTGTAGGAGGGACCCTGTCCGGGATTTTCTGACCGGGATGGACGTTTTTGATCTGCTACAGTGGCTGCTGTACTCATAAAACTGTCTCCTGCATTTAGCCAACATTGCCTTTGCTCTTTGTAGGCACAAGGAGCGCAAGGACTCTCTCAGTAATGTCAATTGGGCATAGTGTTGTCGCTCCCAAGAACACCCCGGTTGTTGGCCCGACCCAGGGAACCCCTATGGGCGCATCGGGTCAAACCCTTGACCCAGGGAAGGAGACCTGCTGGACCGGGCATCCTAGGAGCCATCTGATGAATACAGTCGCGTTGTGTCTCACCCCCGACCTGGACGGAGGTAAATTCTGCATGTGCATTGTAAATTGGGATATTAGCATAAACTTGAAACCACACAAAATGTAACCCATAACCTTTCCCGTGGGCAGAAGGCATAAAACACCAAGGGAGAGAGCGCCAAGGGCGGGGGAACAACAATTACATCAGGGGAGACCCCCCCCCACTGACAGCCCCACCCCAGATCACGCGACATATTCCTGGAGCTCCACCGCCAGCCCCGCGGGACCTTCGCAACAAGGAACGCAGGTAACAGAAATAACTTATATAACATCTTAAACTGGCACTTTAGGTAATGCAACGCAACCCTTAAAGTTTCCCCCCACTGGAGATCCCATGCATCTATGAGTGGTACACTGGCCACCAACACCCATCTAATTTTCTCTAGAGTATCATAGTACACCTCCACTATTGGGCTGTTTCCTCCCTGGCATTTTCCTCCCTGGGGGAGCAACAGGTGACCCTAGGTACCCAGAGTAACATATGATAAAGTATGTGCTCAACCCATGTGTAACCGGCAGGCGGCAATGGCTGAACCCCCTCCCTCCATAAGCAATCAGTCCCAATCACCTCACATCGTGTGGTTTGGATCGATCATCTGTATCAAATCCAGGGAGGAAGAGGATAGTCCACTGCAATGGCAGGTCCCGTATGGCATCCGATCTGTGGGGAACTCGACCGGGCAAAGTCCTGTGGTGCCCACAGAAATAACTTATATAACATCTTAAACTGGCACTTTAGGTAATGCAACGCAACCCTTAAAGTTTCCCCCCACTGGAGATCCCATGCATCTATGAGTGGTACACTGGCCACCAACACCCATCTAATTTTCTCTAGAGTATCGTAGCACACCCCCACTATTGGGCTGTTTCCTCCCTGGCATTCTCCTCCCTGGGGGAGCAACAGGTGACCCTAGGTACCCAGGGTAACATATGAGAGGTATGTGCTCAACCCATGTGTAAGCGGTAGGCGGCAATGGCTGAACCCCCTCCCTCCATAAGCAATCAGTCCCCATCACCTCACATCGTGTGGTTTGGATCGATCATCTGTATTAAATCCAGGGAGGAAGAGGATAGTCCACTGCAACGGCAGGTCCCGTATGGCATCCGATCTGTGAGGAACTCGACCGGGCAAGAAGAAACCTGATGATAGAAAGAAAAAAGGAAAAAAGGAAAAGGAGAAACTAAGCCCCCAACTTGAGTGTTAGAGGAATCTAGGTCCTCATATTCATTTAGGCCTCCTCCGACATCCTCGGATTCACGCAGTCTCCTGTACACTGTCGTTCCTGGATCTGGATCTGGAGTGGAAGCATCACTGGGCTGCAGGTCTTCGTAGGGGCCCCTCCGATAGCTACGCCAACTAGTCTTCAGGAGGTGGGATATCCACGTTGAGGAAGCTGTCTAGGCCGGAGACATCCTTCTGGGAGCGAAGCACGTAAGAGTATTCCCCCTTCCTCACTATTAGATGGAACGGGTAACCCCATTGTTAGGTCGCCCCTGCACTGCGGATGCGATCCAACACTGGGCGGAGGAGTGCTCGGCGCTTGAGGGTGTTGCGGGATAGATCCGTTAGGATCTGTAGCTGTACTCTATTGAACTCGACGGGCCTACGTTGCCATACAGCCCAGAGTATCTCCTCTTTGATAGTATAGTAATGGACCCGGCATACCACGTCTCCTGGGGTTGATGAGTTGGGAAGTCGGGGGCCCATGGCTCTGTGGACCCGGTCCAGGATGATTGTGGCGGGTTCAACGGTATCCAGTAGGGACGCAAATATGGCTTGCA
>NW_017306893.1:212190-258653 GCF_000935625.1 Nanorana parkeri
GGACGCAAATATGGCTTGCATCATGGCCCTCAGGTCGGGGGCGCCAGTGGCCTCCGGGATGCCACAGATACGCAGGTTGTTGCATCTCCCTCTGTCTTCCATGTCCTCCAGGTGGAGTTGCAGGTCCGAGCGCCGGGGGTCCGGCCGCTGGGCTGCCGACTCGAGAGTGGAGATCCTCAAGTCCATCGTGGAGCAGGTGGTCGTCACCTCCGCTACTGTCGAGGCCAGTTCCCTTACCTACCATTTCACTTCCCTTAGGTCCTTCCGGAGGGTGGCCTCGACCCTGGACACCATAGACTCAAAGTCCCGTTAAGTGGGGAGGTACCTCAGCAAGGCCCAAATCCCCTCTGGTACATCAGATGGCAAGTTATCCGCAAGCTCTTCGACGTCGTCATGGGGATCTGGATCGGCCGGCCCCGGTGAGTTGGATCCATGCTGGGAGGCATCCGGGGAAGAAGAGCCCCTCTGGCGAGTGCTGTGTGATGGGACATGCGTGGAGGAGGAAGGCGCCATCTTAGGCCTACCACGTTCCATGGGGGCCGCGCTCCTCAGGGAGAAAAACTGCTGTAGAGAGGCGTCGGAGACCTGATTTTTAGGTCCTCCAGCTTTCCTTCGGGTCGACATAACGTGATCCGGGGTGTCAGTGGGAGAAATTCGGTGGTAAGAGTGCAGATGGTACTCTGAAGCTGCGGAGCTCTCAGATCGAGCCCCTCACGCCGCCATGGTTAGGACACGCCCCCCCTCAATGCTCGTTTTTAACAGTCGTTTGTAATTACATTTCCAGCTGTATTCTACCTTCATTAAATCTGTTTTACTCTATGGATGCGCTCCTTTTGCTTTGTATTTTCCTCCTCAGCATGTTCTCCAGATGTTTAATTTTATGTTCCCTCTGTGATGGCTGGCTGAGCGCTGGCATTTTACCCCTTGTAACATGGATTCAAAAGGGTGGCCAACCAGTCATGATCATTTTCCTTGATAGCTCCTGGGGATCCTTGTGCAGGCGCTGCCGCCCATGTTGAGCCCATCTGCCACAAATTTCGAAAGGCACAGGAACCCGAGTTCTTGTGGTCACAGAGGACAACATGGTTATCAACTATCTTCCCCCACCCAGTCCACCTACCAGGGTTTAGAAGGGTTTTGAAAGTAAGTTTTAATCAGATACACTTTTTGGATCTAACATTGAAAACTCTAATGCTCGTAGCTGACATCCAAGGCATGCAATAAGAGCAATACCAAAGCGACAAACTATCCATCTTTGCCAAAATTGCTGTGCATGGAGGATCTATCAGAGAGGTTATGATAGAAGGAGTGAAGAGGCAGCTTATCAACATGCCAAGAGTAGAGATATAAGGGATCTATAGTCCAACAAATAAATTACAGGAGGGAGTGGGAAGAAGAAAAAGCAGCAGATAGATGCAGAGAAAGCCTTTGACAGGATACATTGGTGCTACCTGAAAGTAGGCTTACAAAAGTTTGCCTCATTGGCATCATAGGCTCAGCCATTAATGCTCTGTATACTAACCCCAGCATATGAGTCTGGACATCTGGACTACTTCTCTACTCCGTTTAATATCACCAATGGTACTAGACAAGGTTACCCACTGTTCCCTCTTATCTTTAAGCTGCTGATGGAGCCTTTAGCGGAGTTGATCTGTATATCTGCTGTATCTGGATTTAGAATTGGTGCTATGGAACATAAAATAGATCTCTACGCAGTGTAACAAGGACACTCGACTGTAGTCCAGGAAATTCAAGTAAAACGCAGTTTATTAAAGGGCAAACACAAACTCTCTGGTCATCCACAGGGTAGCCTTCCCCTGTTCACATAAAGGCCAATATTTCATGCACTTTTCATGATAATCGGCCTTCTTTAGCAAATACAGTCCTTTGTAGCATATACCGTCTTTAGTAGCTTTCCTCAGCTCTAAGGCTCTCAGCACACCTCAGTGTGATACTCACACTGCTCTCCCAGCAGTGGATCACGGACTCTCTTAGCGGTGTCCAACTGGTCCCTTGGGTCACCGACCTTCCTGACCTCTCCAAGGTTATCCCGGCTGTTCCTTGTGCGTTCAGCACGCACCCGAGTCTGCGTATGTCCGTGTGCCTCCGGGACACAAACAACTTTGACACAAGTCTCTGAACTCTGGTCCAGACTCCTAATAAGGCTGCTCTCAGCCACCTGATCCAGCTATACTGGTCATTGGTAACACCTGGCCCCAGGACAGGAGATCTCATCCCACCCTGAGCTCTAAGAGATCTCCAGAGCTCCAAATCCCAGCTACATTTAGGAAAACCTGGAAGGACCTGAAAAGCCAGGCTCTTCCTTATAACATCGTTTACATTCTGGAGTCCTGGGTGCCAATGTTGCCATGCTACGTCACGGCATTGCCATGCACTGCCACAGCAGATTTAATAATCTCCTTAATTCATCGTCTACAATCTCTACCTGCACTACAAAATATTCTGAAGGACTTCAGGCAAACCTCCTTATATAAGGTTAGTAATTCAAAATTCCATATGTTGGCAATTAAGTTGTCATCACAGATTCAGGCCTCCATCTATCTTGTGTATCAATTCTCGTGGGCTCCCATAGCTTCTGTTATATACTTTGACATCTACTTGAGTTCCCCTAGTTCAAGGCTATTCCAAACTAATTATGTGCCTTTTCTGGAAGAGGTCATAGAAATAAGTAAAGATCTGTGTTGTATCCCTACGCCCTGGACTGGAAAAATAGCATTGTCTAAGGTGTTCATTCTCCCTCATATTCTCTACATGGTTTGTGCTCTGCTCATTCTTATTCTACAGCTTCATCTTAAGTAAATCCAATAAACTATAAACTCCTTTATTTGGAATGAAATTTTTTTTTTTTAATGCCCTGACTATTCCGCTACTGGTTGTGGACATATTTCACAGGAACCTTCAACTTCACACTTGAGAATCCTCAGGCATTTACAACATTGGAGACCGATACAACAACATCCTTCTCATCCTATTTGAGAAATTCTCTCACAAAATTGAATTGTCACATAAGGACCCCTAAAAATATTTGCACCTCAGGCATTGCTGGCTATCACACAGCTACTGTATTGTGCAGACTTTTTGAACTCCTTCCTGCCACATGTACTCCCCTAGGGGAATCACATGTGCTCCCCTATTAGTATTATTGACCGACCTATCTAAAACATATCGGATGTTGGGCCCACATAGGTGCTTGTTTTTCAGCACCCAACCTCTTAACCCATTCAGTTACATGATTCTGATCCTCAGATATATCATGTAATTTTTACCAAATATTTTCATTGACGGAAAAAGACCTCCTTGTTCAGTTTCCTCCCTCCTCCGGTTCTTCTTCATACCCCTCCACCTGTATTTGAGGGTACCCCCCCACACACACTACTAGTTCCTTTGGATACTATACCACACTGTTTACAATAGTGTTATCAAGAATCCTATCTTGTTTATATGTTTCTGTAGACATATTCATAGGAATGCAGTGTAACTTGACTGATGTTATGCGTCATACTTATCTATTTCTATGAAAGGATTCATCATTTTGATAGTACCTGATCAACCCTTGTATTAACTGTGCCTTCTCTGTATTGCATGTTTACTCTGCTAATGTGTCTGACCATTGTACTCATCTAATTCTCTAATTCTCTTATTCAATAAAGAGTTAAAGTAAAAAAAGAAAAAACAGCAAACTCCTTTAAATTCTTTCACATAATTATGTGCACCAGCAAAAAATGTGTTTAGTTTCGTTTAGTTTTAATTCCGAATTTGCATTATTTCGTTTTTCGGATTCGGGTTCTGAAATTGAATTAGTTTCTGGATTCGGATTCGGTCGAAAGTTCGCTTCGGTCGTTCGTTCGTGGCAGCAAAGGGACATTTGAGGGGGGGAGAAAAACTTTTTTTTTTTTAGTCTGCAGAAGATGGAAAGGCATTCGGAAACTCACGAATAGCATTAGGGAGTTCCCGAATGCTATGTAGCGTGACAGCTGAGAATGGCAAATGGGTGGAGCGAGCCGTGACATCACGGCTCACTCCGCCCATTTGTTTACATTCGAGCAGGAATGTCATTTTGCGGCGAGTGTTCGCCGGGTTCAGACGGTCGTCGTGCAGCAGGACTTTTTTATTTCGGCGGGTCGGTCGTACATCGTGATTGACGCTGGATTACATCGATGGAGCCATTTTTTTTAATTAAAGGAATAGTCAAAAATTTAGTCTTTTTCAATTAAAAGGAATTAAAAGGAAGGATTTTATCAAAAGTCTGGACTTTTGAATAACTATTTGATTTCACACACTAGTGAATGGGTAGGGGTACAAGTACCCCTTACTCATTCACAAGGGGGTTGGCATCTGGGTGCCCCCTTATTTAAAGGGGTACCCCTATGCAAATAAGCCCCCTTGCCCACAGACCCCCACAACCACCGGTTCAGGGTTGTGGGGAAGAGGCCCTTTTCCCTTTCGGCATGGGGACACCCTCCCAATCCCGAGGGCACGTGGCCTGATAAGGCACAGGGAGGGGGGAGAGAGCGCTCGATCCCCCCCCCCCCCCTTCCTGCCCTGCCGGGCCAGTGCTCGGATCAAGGGTCTGGTAGGACTTTTAGGGGGACCCCACGTTTTTTCCCCATGTTTTGGGGCTGGGGTTCTCCCTTAAAATTCCTACCAGACCTAAGGGGTCTGGTAGGAATTTTAAGGGGGAACCACATGCACTTTTTTTGTTTTAACTTGGAGGAGGGTCCCTTCTAACATTCCTAGACTGTTAAAAAAAAATTCTGTCACTTTGCTGCAACAAAATTTCGTCTAATAAACTACCGCTAACGAATTTCAGGAAATCGGGAATTCGGAAACGTTTGCATTCGTTTTAGCTGTAATTCGGAATTCGGATGCATCCGAATCTCCGAATTTCCGAAATTTCGTTTTGGAACATGTCTAATAATTATAGCACAGAGTTTATGAGATCAAGAAAATTGTTCAGATGGATATGGACATAAGGTTTATTGCAGGGTTTTGGAGAAGGGGGCCCATTTTGTATCTAGAAAGTTGTCTCTAACTATGCATTTAAAAAAACAGAAACCCTCTACAGAGTTCCAAACCAGAGACCTATTTATGTGTGGATATACAAAATGCTGCAGCTGTAGCCTATTAGGGACAGAATTGTTACTCCTTGTATCACTATAAAAAAATAATGTAGCAGGACAACTTTTAAATTGCAATACGGGATTTGTTATATATATGTGTTGCATGTAGTTTTTTAAAAATGCAAAAGTGTAAGAGATCATATGTATGATACAAAGTCTGGTAGGAACACTAGTGTGGCCAGACATTGGAGACGTGTACAACATTCGAGGACTGATTTCCTTGTGGTACAAATAACAGAAGGAATTGATAAACCAGTTAGAGGGGGGGAGATAGTGGTTTTGCTGAGAATTGAAGAGCGGTTTATTGGCTGTTCACCTGGGGAACAAGAGTACCATAGGGGTTAATTTTTGTGTGTCATGTATCACAATATTATACATTTAACATATGGGTCTGGTTTATGATTCTTTATGATTTTTTTTATGTCTTTCCCACCCCATCCCCACAGAGATCCCACTGATATATTTTTCTTTCCATTGTTGCTTTCCTTTCCTCTTTGTCATGCATCATACTTATTTCCTTGTTCTTACTTTCATTCTTTTCTTTCATTAAACACCCTACTTCTCCCCTCCTTTTTTCCCCCTTTCTTCTCTTTATTTTAACCCACCCGTTTAATTTCTACCACCCTTCTTTCTTCTCCTCCCATACTTCCTTTCCAATTTCTCTCCTTCTCCTTTCACAACTCCTTTTGGTAGAGATAATAGAAGGGAAAATGGGATAGAAGAGCTGTACTTTGCAAGAGATGGCTTGGGGAACATAGCATTCTTTTTGCTATAGTTAAAGGGACTCTCTGACTGGAAGAAACTGTTTCAGGTATGAAGTGCAGTTTTTGAGAGTCACCAGACCACACCTGTAGCAGCCTCCAAAGCCTCTCTGTCACACCCAAAGGTTGGGGTCTTCTAACAGGGAAAGCTTCAAAATTTTGATTGGATTGGAGCTTTTCCCCACAACCACTATGGCTTATTACTATAACAGACAGCCTCCCTGGCCAGTAGAAATGTCCAGGAGGCAGAAAGGTTTTGGCAAGCTTTGACACTATCTAATTTGCTGAAGCTTTCCCTGTCAGAATTTCAGCTCTAGGTATCTGCACTGTATTTCCACTGAAGGTTGCCTTCCTTTTCTAATATGAGAGCCTTTTTCTCATGTACAACAAATAGGGACACACCGAGTTTGACTTAAAACTACATCACTAGAGCAGAGATCACTGAAAGGCAAGCTGGAACCTCTGCATTTTTTCCTTATGCACACTGTGTGTTTTTGATAGTTTTATAGGAAGCCCATGCTCTCTGTCATTTTCATAAACCATGTGCATTTGCCCACAGCCTACCTGTATCCCTGGAAAACCATGTTACTTTGCTGAAAATGTCATTTTTAAGCACTGAAGTGTGAAATAGCCCTAAGAACTCTTTAAAAAAAAAAAATAGAAAATAGAAGTTTCTAGTAAGACTATGTTCATCTGCTCATTTGTCATATAATGCCCTGGACTTGTTTTTCTCTGCATAGATTCTGACTAAAATTAGAAGATGAAAATTACCAACACGTAATAGAATTGATCAACATTTATGTTAATTTACATTATCTGTAATTAACTCTGCAATTAGTCTATGTTTCTTGGTAAATCACAAAAGGGACACCACTCTACAAAATTAAATGAAAATGATAAACTATTTTTGAACAGGCATGTTGGAAAAACATACCGAATTCTGGGAATATGCCTAGGGTATTTACATATGCATTCAGGCACAACTGCAAAATGTAATACAAAAAAGATTAATTAACAGAGTTATATAGGATGTGAAATGAACAGCCACATATACAGGTGTCGCATCAGAGTCATTGCCACTGAAAAACATATACTCTTTAAAGTGGACTTCCTGTCATTGTGTACTCCAATATAATTTCTCAAAAAAGTCCTTGAGCTCCAGGCATGTGATTTTGCCTACACAAAGATGATGTCATCTGTGTGCTGCAGGCAGGAAGAAACATTTACTCAGTCTACTTTCCCAAATCCAGGGACCAACTTTGTTGTAAATCACGAGGTGGGAGGCTGCAACAGGAGCTAATTTGCATCAGACACTTGGCAAGAACTGCACAGATTATATGTCGCATTGGCACATTTGCACAAGTCTAAATGTTTACAGGTTGCTAGGAATGCTGTATTAACCATCTCCCGTCCAGCGGCCTTACCTAAATGGCCAGACGAGAGCCTTGTAGTTGCGAGTGGGAGTTTTAAGATGTCCCTCCCAGCCCCCACTCATATGTGGCGCCCAGGGCCTGCACGAGTGGAGAAACTATCTAACATGTAAACATGATGGCTGTTTAAATACAAGCGTTCCGGCGTCTGTAGAGATGCCCGATCGCTTGTATTTAGTGTGGTTGTGCGCCCGCTGTGCCAAGTGCAGGCCGGGACCGACACAGTGGCTCTCTCACCAGAGATCAGAGGGAGTTGGTACTCAATCTCCCTCTGATCTCTCCGCCGGTCCCTGAATGCTGGAAGTGATGTATATTACATCACTTCCGCATTCAGCTGTTATTCCCGACTACGTAGACTGGGGAGAAGCTGGTGAAGCAGATCTCTGCTTCATCAGCTTCTCTGGGGGTCCGTAGGTGACATTAGGGGCTCTGGAGACCCCTGATATCTCCATAAAGAGGACCTTTCACATAAATTGGCTATCACATAGGGGGATTCTTATCACCCTGTGTGATAGCAATAAAGTTAAGTGTATATAAAAAAATGTTAAAAAAATTTAAAGACGTATAAAAAAACACACAAAAAAGTAAAAGTCCCTTGCCCCCACATACACACACAAACATGTGTGGGGTGCGCCTATGTTCGAAAACGACGATTGCGCCCATTGTGCCACACATGTTATATATCGCCGCGAACGTCGGATCGCGAGTAATAATTTTAGGGTCATTAATCACTGAAAACATTAAAATGATGAACAGTAAAAGCTTTTAAAGGGTTGCCTATGGGCAATCTTGGGTATGGTCGTTTTTTGTGATTTTGAGGGCGCGCACAATTTTAAGGCTTGACATGTTTGGTGTCTATTTACCCAACGTGACTCCGTCTTTTATATTTTACCAAAATATGGGGTGGTAACAAATCACATGGAGTTTCATAACATAACATACGGAAAACAGTTAAAAAAAAAAAAAGCTCTATCTGTCTCCAAAAATGATATAAAAACCATTTCAGTACAGCATTGCAAGAATAAATTGCACTGAATAAATGTCAGCAGGGCCCTCTTTAATATTGATTGGACCCTGGGCAAACATTTTATTGGGCCCACTGCCACACCCCGCCCCCACCATGCAATGTTGACCACTATATACTGGCAGCACAGAGCCATGCTGCAGCTGGGAAAGATCCCAACAATATTGTCAGGATCTACCGGCCCACCTGATTGATAGCTTGCTCTGCCTCTCTAGATCCAAAGCCAGCTGTGCCCACCCCATAACCCATCTGTCCCTCCAATGTGCACTGGAGGAACAAAGAGGGGAGGGGGGAGTGACTGTGACGGATAGTCATCGCTCTCTTCGGGGAGATAATCGGGAACTCCGCATCAGAGGTCTGTGATCTCTTAGTTCTCAATGAATAGAGCCGATGTGTGACAGCTTCTGTGTCACACATTGGCTCTAACTATGGGAATGTAAGTGTAATTCACTCTCTCTATAATTCTCCTTTTAGGGTAAATGTGTGGATAATCTGCCACCTACCACTTCCAGCTCAGAATTACAATAATAATAACGACAACTGACCATGTCCCCTGGTGTAACATGTCAGCAGTCTCTAATCATCTCATGTAACATGTCAGCGGTCTTTGATGATCTCCTGTAATGTTTTAGCAGTCTCTGATCGTGACAAGTCAGCAGCCTCTGAGATTACAGTCACCGAATATTATATGTGGACCTTTAATGGCTTTAGGGGCACGTGTGAGACCCCCTGTATAAGCATGCTTTACCTTCCATAGCCTATTATCTCCAAAAATTGGAAAGCAGGGAGGAAAGCAGGAGGGAGTGCCGCTCCTTCCCTGCCTGTAAGAGACTCACCTGGCCGCGTCCTCAGAGCGGCATTTGGCTCCGCCCACTCCCTCGGCGTGACTCAGGTCCACCGCAGCCATCCCCATAAAGCCGGGAGATTTGAAATGCTCAGTGTCTCAGTATACCTAAAGCGCTGAGCATTTCCCGGCTGGCTACCGCTCTCACTGCTACTACGTCCCATCCATTGGCTGTTAGCCTCCCGACGTGGCAGTCTGCCTGTGTGATCTGAAGCCTGTCAGCTCCCCTGCCTGGAGAAAGACAGGACTGTTAGGGGGGACCCTACGTTTCCCCTCCCCCCATTTTGGGGGGCTGGGGTTCTCCCTTAAAACTCTTACCAGACCTAAAAGGTCTGGTAGCGATTTTGGGGGGAACCCCACACACTTTTTTTTGTTTTAACTTGGGGGAGGGTCCCTCCTAACATTCCTACCAGACCTAAAGGGTCTGGTATGAATTGGGGGGGGGAACCTCACGCTTTTTTTTTAATCTTCTGCAGACTGTAAAAAAAAAAAAAAATTCTAATGTCACTTAGCTGCTAACGAAATTTCGTCCAATAAACGAAATTTCGACAAGACTACAACTAAGGAATTTCGTCCGAATCCGGAAATGAATTCAATTGCGGACCCAAATCTGAAAAACGACTACTGCTAACGAATTTCGTCCGAATCCCGCAACGAATTCAATTGCGGACCCGAATCCGAAAAATGAAATATGCAAAATCCGAATAAAAACTAAACAAATTTTTTTGCTGGTGCACATGTCTATTCACCACCATTGTGCCCTCTCATTACATCACACGTGAGTGCCAAACACCGCCTTTTCATTTCAATATTTACCTTGATTTATTATTAGTCCCTGGTCATTTCCCATCCACGCATCCTGTGCCAGTCAGTTAAGCTCCTTTTTTTTTTCCCTTTTCTGTTTAGCTTAAAGATCTAGAAGCATCTTATGCTAATGGGAGACTGTGCCCTTAGTCTTTCTATGGGGATAGACAGTGTTTTCTATCACTTGGAAATTGTGACAGAAAACACAGACACACATCTAAAAGTTAAGCCATATGTTTTACAAAGTTATTTTTAGGTATTCTGTGTGAATAGGAATGCATAACAAACATATAGAGGGGTTTTCTGCAAAAGTGGAAATATACTTTGGGACTATGCAAAGTGTAAGTTTTTTCAGCAGCCTTCCTAATATGTGACAGTTTTTCTTCTGTGAGATATTACTGTACAGGTGTCTTGTCCTTCATTAGGGAAAAGAGTGGTCCATAGAGCTAGGTATTTCCAAACATTGTTCATGTTTCACAAAAGAACACAAATTTAAATTGATACTTCTGAAAATTGCACCATCTGTATATATATTCCTCCACTTTTTTTGCATATCAAAGGAAAATTGAGATGTGCAATCGGAAAACACTCACATTTTCTCCTTAAATTCTTGTCTCTATAGCCATATGTTTTTTGTTACTGTTTTGGATTAAGGGAAAGCAAACAATCAGCAGAGTCAGAACACGGTTCACTCTGCAGTAAGGTTTGCAGATAACGAGTGATCTGTGATCTGCCTGCATTGCTGCAGTTTGTGCCATTTGGAAACACTTTAAACATTTAGGGGTCTATTCACTAAGCTGCCGTAGGCAGCCGAGTGATTAACCGACCCGAAGCGAAGTGAGCCGAACGCTGTTCGGCAATTGACTTCAGGCTTGTACGGCTGATTCCAGCCGTATATCGGCTGAAATCAGCCGTACATCGGGTGGCTTCAGCTGGTTTCGGGTCAGCCGAACATGCTCAGCATGTTGGGCTGACCCGAAGTGCTGAAGGAGTTCGAATCAGCCGATCCAACATCTGGATCGGCTAAACCGAACCTACGGCAGGCTACTCGCTACTGTTCGGTCTATTCTAATAGATGCTGAACAGCAGTAAGTGAATAGCTGAAAGCGGCATTCGGCTCGGCTATTTTGCTCGGTACTTCTGTGGTACCGAGCAGAAAAGAAAAACAGTAAAAAAGTAGAGAAAATAAAATAGAAAACGATTGGGCGGAGCTAGCAGTGACAGCTAGCTCGGCCCAACTGTTTTTTATTGGTGGTTCTGCTGCCGTCAGAATAAACAAACAAATCACCATAGGAATGCATAGCTACATTCCTATTGGCTATTTCAATTTGCAATAGGCAATAGCAAACTAGCTATTGCCCCCGCCCTCTGCTGCTGTCAATCACTAGAGGGGACCTGATGGTCTGTGCAAGTGGCAGGAGCCAGCCGTGAGATGATGGCTGGCTCCGCCCAGCAGTCAGTAGAAAGCTTCGGCTTCCACCTCGGCTCATATGCCTTCTGCTCAACTGAGCCGCTCGGCCGACTTTGGCAGCTGTACGGGCTATAATGAAAAGCCCGTACAGCAGCCCTTCGATTCAGCAGAACCGAAGGCGTCCTGGGGCCGAAGCTAGCTGAAGGATCACCCGAAGCAATGGCTAGATCCTTCGGCAGCTTCGTGAATAGACCCCTTAATGTAAGATTAGCTAGCCTCTCCATAATCACTCTGATTTAGGACACAACTTTTTCACCTGCGGTAGCCAATCAGCAATAATAATGACCATATCCATATAGAAACCCAGCACAGTGGTATAGGCATCATTTATGTGTTGTGTTGGAAGGGTAAGGTGGTAGGTGTAGTGAGCATTTGATATATGGGTGAGGGTGAGTGATTAGTCATATGTGGTGCCTTGGTGTGAACCCAGTTTGCCAAAGCCTACTAAAAAACGCGGTGTCTTTGCACATACACTCACTCACTATTTTTCATTCCCAGTGTGATGAAGATGTCTTTTTCAAAATTTAGTATACTAAATGCTCCACTTAGTTATGAAAAAATGGAGGTGTGTTTTTACAAAACGCATTGTTGATTTAGGCCAGTTAGCTAACAAAATATGTTGCTGTTTTAGGCAACCTATTTCCAGCAGTGCTATAAAAAAGGGAAATAAAGAGATTATTTCACAGAGAGTGGAAGATGGGCCAGGCAGTCAAACCAACATGGCACTCTTCACTGCACATTAATGTGTATCTAAACCCAAGAACTAAAAAAAAATTGAATTTTGCAGTTTCTTTTTTTCAGGCTTTATTGCTCTTTTAGGGTACTTTATCTATGGAAGATCAGAATTGTCTAATACGGCTGACTCCTGATTTGAACTACAAACACCTTACCCACTCCTCCATTATACAGGGTTTAGAGTCCACAAAAGATAGCTGGGTAGGCTGACAATATTGTTTGATATTTCAGTTTCTCTGTGTGGGAAGTTACAAGGACTTTGGATTTTTGGCAAGGCTAACATTTTCGTACTTGCAAAAAATTGACTTAGCCTGAAAAAAAAAAGAAAACGAATGCAGTCATCACATTTAAGCACTGGTAAGCTGCAATGTATTACATTTGTGTTATTGGGTTTAGATATAATTTTATGCCCTCCGGACTGACCTTCCAGAAATATTCTTAACCCTTGGAGTGGGGCTACCCCCACACTGCAAGGGTTAAGTGCTAATTTCTTTTTGTCTAGGTTGAAAATCCCTAAATACACTACTAAATGATATCATAAATGTTAGTACAATATAGCATTACTTCACTATTCCTGTTCACAACAGGCAAGGGCTCCATAGCAGGCTAGCTTCGGCTGACCTTTCGGCTAGCTTCGGCCCCAGGACCCCTTTGGTTCAGTAGAACCGAAGGGCTGCTGTACGGGCTATTCACTGTAGCCCGTACAGCTCCCGAAGTTGGCCGAGCGGCTCAGTCGAGCCGAAGGCATATGACTCGGCTCGACTGAGCTGAGGTGAAAGCCAAAGCTGGCCAAACGACAGCCTGCTTCTGACAGCTGGGCGGAGCCAGCCATCATCTCACGGCTGGCCACTTTCACAGAGATCAGCATCTCTGGTTACCAGCTAACCAGGGATGCTGTCATTACACACTGAGTGCGGCCTCTCCATGTTCTCAGTGTGTAATGACAGATGGCGTTCCTGGTTACCTGGTAACCAGGAATGCCATCTGTCATTACTCTCCCGGACGCTCTGGGAGTCTGACTCCCGGCCAAACGGGAGAGAAACACTTTCTCCCAGAAAGGTTCATTCTGCTCGATCGAGCAGAGTAAACCTTACCCTGCTCCGTTGGCTGCTGACAGAATATTTTTTTTTTAAATCACCATAGGAATGCATAGCTAGGTCCCTATTGGCTATTTCAATTTGCAATAGCTAATAGCAAACTAGCTATTGCACCCGCCCACTGCTGCTGTCAATCAGCAGAGGGGGACCTGCAGTTCTCCATCAGGTCCCCCTCTGGTGATTGACAGCAGCAGAGGCTCAATAAAGGTGCAATAGCTAGTTTGCTATTGTCTATTGCAAAGTGAAATAGCCAATAGGAATCTAGCTATGCATTCCTATGGTAATTTTTTTTTTCTGATGGCAGCAGAACCGCCCCGCCAATAGAAAACAGTAGGCCGGAGCTAGCTTTCACTGCTAGCTCCGCCCAATCGTTTTCTATTTTACTTTTTACTACTTTTTTAACTGTTTTTCTATTCTGCTCGGTACCACAGAGGTACCGAGCAGAACAGCCAAGCCGAATGCTGCTCATCGGCATTCGGCTATTCACTCACTGCTGTTCGGCATCAATGAGAATAGGCCGAACAGTATCGAGTAGCCTGCCGGAGGTTCGTGCCGGAGGTTTTCCAGATGTTGGATCGGCTGAGTTGAACTCCTTCTGCACACTAAGCATGTTCGGCCGACCCTAAGCCAGCCAAGGCCACCTGTTGTACGGCTGATTTCAGCCGATATACGGCTGGAATCAGCCATACCAGCCTGAAGTGAATAGCCGAACAGCGTTCGGCTCACTTCGCTTCGGGTCGGATAGTCACTGCTACGGCAGCTCAGTGAATAGTCAACTCCTACGGCAGCTCAGTGAATAGACCCCTAAGTCTTTTGGAGCATGTAATGCTAACCACAGTGTCCCATTAAGCGAAGGCGAGAGTTGTATCCTGGAGTGTGGTCTGGCAGAGCTAATTGTAAATAGGTAGAGTCACAGAGGCAAAGTGTGTATAGGGATAGTGTGTGGTATCTTGTCACAAATTTCATTTTGACATACCTGCATGGCTGAAATCAATTCAACTTACTGACACCTAAAAGATAATATACAAGTTATTTTGCTCAGTAGCCAATACTGCTATGCTAGTGGTTATTGCATTTTTAATGCAATCATATTGCATATGATTGCATTAAAAATATAATGAACTTATTTGTTTAGGAATTTTCTACATTTAAAGTATGCACAAAGACAATTATAATAAGCTAATTATATTGTAATTTAGCATGGCAATTAATGTAAGTTTATCTAGGCGACTAGTGAAATGTATGCCATTAATAAAGTAAGCTTATCAATCTATTCAAATATACAAACCTCTGTTCAGGCAAGTAAAAAGCATGCCTCATCATCTGCGATTGTACTGTGCTATAGAAAGATATGTAAATTTACATACAACATATGCTAGCCTACCTGTAACTTGATAAATGATTCCTGATTATTAAGCGAAGACTGGCAAATGATTGGTTGATGATGCCACCTCATCTACATTCCATAAATAGTTTACATTTATCAAATTACTCATTGGCTTTATTTAACAAAATGGGGGGCATTTAAGAAGTTTCACGGAAAGGCCTCTAGCAGATGCAAAATTCTAATTAGCATGAAATATTGCATACATTTGTTAAAGTCAATTTACTGCCATAATTTACATCATTTTGTATGCAAGAAATTCATTGCTTATTACTTTGCTGGAGGAGATCTAACTCCATTTGAATGAAACATACATAAGTGAGGATTATTATTTTCAAGGTCATCCTACAAACATAGATATTGTAATCTAAATAAACTATAACTAAAGGCAAAACTTTGTTTTGGTTTGTACAGTGGTGAGGGGTTAGAACCACTGTCAGGGTTTATTGCTGTCTGTTAGGGAGATTCACTCTATCTTATTGTCTTGATTACCAGTGTTATAGGGAATGAAAGTAAGGGTAAGGGGCTTTACACATTGGCAGCGACCAGTCCGATTAGCAGGGAAACCTTGTCAGTTCAAATTTTTCCCTCCATCTTGTGATGGAGGAACCGGAGCTTTACAGACCTCTGTGAGCCGGTATCCGTTTACATCATTTTACCTCCAATCTGTCACATTTAAGTAAAAAAAAATGGAAAAGGAAGCACACCTTTTCCCTTTTTTACATTTGGACCCAGACGGACTCAGGGTAATCACATGTAAACAGGCACACTTCTGTTTATGTTCACTGTTCATGATCAGATCCACATGAAAAACTGACAGGCGCATCTCATCACAAACATCTGTGTGAAAGGGCCTAAAGCTAAAACTATGACTTGCCACCAAAACAGAAATAGAGGAAAAAACTTCCATAGTGGATAGTTGTCTAAGAGGGGATTTCCTCTACATTGCAAAGATATCATCTTACTTCCTGTTGAGTCTACAGGACAGAAGGTGAAGGTAAAACTCCCCAATGTGATACAGATGGCAAAAAAAGAAATCTGACTGCAATTTTCCTCCAGAATAAAAAAAACGTTTTGGCATTAGATATACTTAAGATATTTTTCTGAATGTTTAAACCAGATAAGAGCAATGTGCGGTTTTCCAGCCACATATGAACTATAAGTCTTATACCATACCTGACAGCTTAGCTTTGCCCATTACAGTTGCAAAACAATATCCATTTTAATGTCTCTTATTATATACCTGAATTTTTTTAAATAGGTAACCTTGACTTGGAATACTCAAACTTTCTGCTTCAGACTTCAAGTGTTTGTTGAGAGCATATCTTACATACTCACCAGTCACCTGTTACCTGTTATTTGACTTCACATTTTCATCCAGGGGCAGTTATGATGATCAGATGAATGAAATTATATGGTGCAGAACCATGTACTATTGGACTAGAATTGAGAACATTCTAGCTTCAAATATTACAGCTGTACATGTGTATATGGAAGAGATATATTTGTCCTCTTATTGAGCTTTACTTATTTTGTCTGAAGATCATTCTTAGAAATGGGAGCCAGAGGTCTTATAATTATGTCAACAGCCCGATATCACACTCAGATGTGCTGCCTCCCATCTCCTAAGTGGGTATAAGAGTATCACGTAACAGAGCACTATACCTCTTTAAATTCTTTAAATATTTATTTGAACCTCCTGTTTTTTTTTGTTTTTTTAACAATATGTCTTTATTAAAGTTTAAAGCATTATAAAGCACTCAACAACACATTTGAGTATAAAACAGGGCTCAACGTATGTATTGTGGCAATGTAAGCCAA
The DNA here is from genome assembly GCF_000935625.1 of Nanorana parkeri. NCBI lineage: Eukaryota > Metazoa > Chordata > Amphibia > Anura > Dicroglossidae > Nanorana > Nanorana parkeri. The sequence continues at coordinate 228,703 of NW_017306893.1, forward strand.
TACCACAGTGTTAGGTGGCCTCAAAGTCACCCAGGGTTCTCAGCCAGAGGGGCTGAGTGGCTCCAGGAAGACAGTACGTGTACCAGGAGAGAACTGCCTTTTCAGTTATTTCCAGGTTGTCTGGATCATAGTTGGGATCCTGGAGCCAGGAGATTTCTTAGAGCTCTGGGTGGGATGAAATCTCCATTCCTGGGTCCATGCTTTGGTAGTGACCAGCACCTGATTGTGCACCTGTGTACATCCTTCATGAAGAGTGTGCTGGGATGTGTTCAGGGCCCCACCTGTGAGTCAGGAGAGCTCCACCCTGGGGAGTGTTGGAGTTGTGTGCGTGCAGGGAGCACACGGACACAGACCACCTCGGGTGCATGCTAGACGCACACGGAACAGCCAGGGGTGGCTGGGAGAGGTCAGGAAGGTCGGTGACCCGAGGACCTGCGGTACAGTCTGCTAAGAGAGCAGAGTGAGGGCTCACGAGGGGTGAGCAGCGTGAGTGTCTTGTAGCTGAGGAAAGCTACAGAGCCATAACAAGGACTGTCTTATGTTGCTGTTTCAAGCTATTTTGTGTTTGCCCTTTCAATAAACTGTGTTTCCTTGACTTACCTGGACTACAGTGGAGTGTCCTTGTTACAGTATATAAACATGAGCGTACATTGTCATACATAAAAGAAGGTTATACATCAGTGGAACCTCTGCTTTGTAAGGGTTGAAGTCAGGGGGCGTAACTAGAAATTCCAGGGCCCCATAGCAAAATTTTGTAAGGCCCCCACCCATGAAACCCCCCGCCCCCATATTAATAGAAATGTGCTGATCAGCAGGTTTTTGGGCATTTTTAATTGCGTTTCAGCGCTGAAACGCGACAAAAAACAGCCAAAAATGATCTTTCAAAAATCGTGCGGAACCACGGTGAAACGCTTCCGCCCTGGTGTGAATGGCGCCTGAATGAGGCCTAACACTTTACTTTAATACTGCCACACCAATGAGAGGCTGAGGAAAGGGGGACTATACAAAAATGAAGGATCGCTAAACTGTAAATAAGCGATGTTATGTTATAAAGTGTTTTGCGCGGTGTTGGTGTTTGTGTTGTGATAAAATGATACAGGCGTATATTTAATTACAACACAAGGTATCACAACGCACGGCAATGCGTCACAAAGTTTTGCCATGCGCTGCCACAGTTAAATTTATGTTTTTTTTACAAAATAAAAAAAATCATGCACTGCAGCGCATGTGCCTGGTGAACATCACAATATGGTGCACGTGTATGTTATGTGTGGGGGGGGTTTGTGCGTTTTTTTCCCACATTTTTAATTTATTTTTTAATTATTATTTATTATTATTTTACTGTTGGTGGGGCTTCGGGGAAATATTAGTGTTCTAAACAGACCCCTGACAATTCCCTTTTAAAATAGAAAAAGACATTGAGGACACACATCTGTACAGTGTGCTTCTCCCCACTGAGAAATTCATGAATGAACAGGAGGTGATGTAACTCACCTCCTGTTCATTGATAACTGGGGACACATAGTACTATGTGTCCCCAGTTATGAATGCAAACGGAGGATCGGTAAATATCAATGAAACTTACCGATCCTCCGCTCAGCCACGCACAGAGCCGCTGTCATCCTGAAACTGACAGGAGGACAGTGGCTCCGCTCTCCTCCCCGCCTGCCGCTCGATCATGATGATTGAGCGGCCGCCAAGGAGAGAAACACTGCTTTTTCTTTTTCCTTTTTATTCTGACACAAAGCCGTGTCAGAATATAAAAAAAAAGGAAAACATCTTTTGGCCATAGGAATGCATTGCTAGATTACTATTGGCTATTTCAAATTTGCAATAGCCAATAGCAAACTAGCATTGCACCCACCCTCTGCTGCAGTTCTCCATCAGGTCCCCACTACTGATTGACAGCAGCAGAGGGCGGGTACAATAGCTATTTAGCTATTGGCTATTGCAAATTGAAATAGCCAATAGGAATCTAGCAATGCATTCCTATGGCCAAAAATTTTGTTTTCTATTTTTTGACGGAAGCAGAACCGCCAGCCAATAGAAAACTGTTCTGCTCAGTCCCACAGAGAGACCGAGCAGAACAGACGAGCCGAATGCCGCTCAGCGGCATTCGGATATTCACTCACTGCTGTTCGGCATCTATAAGAATAGACCGAACAGCAGCGAGTAGCCTGTCGGAGGTTCGGCTTAGCCAATCCAGATGTTGGATCGGCTGAGTCGAACTCCTTCTGCACTTGTTCGGCCGACCCGAAGCCACCTGATGTACGGCTGATTTCAGCCGATATAAGGCTGAAATCAGCCGTACCAGCGTGAAGTGAATAGCCGAACAGCGTTCGGCTCACTTCGCTTTAGGTCGGTCATTCACTCGGCTGCCTACGGCAGCTTAGTGAATAGACCCCTATGTGATATCTGTTTAGATGTTGTTTTGGAAGGATGGATCATATGGTAGTTCATTAGTCATGTCAGGTCTCAGGCAGGTCTCAAATGACTGTGCCAAACAATATGAATGGTTGGTACCCAAGTGAACTACCCATATAAGTCATGTGTGGGCTTGGCAGGTTTGTATTTAGATACTATGCCTGCTTGATACTAAGACAACTTCTGTGTTGTCATAACTGTTGCCATAGCTGTCTTGTATGGCTGTAGCTTGAAAGTTACATTAGAATTTTTGTTCTGTCAAGACACAATATGAATATCTATCAACAGAGCATCTGCTTCTCATTTCTTGCATTAGTTACACTTTGCATAAATCATTTTATTGAACACTTTAATAAATACTAATAAACAAGTGAATATATTTCATAATGCTGAATTACTACTTGCCTCAAAATATAGTATAAAAGTGAACTTTTGAATACGTTTAAATGTGCTTTTAAATATACAGAAGATCTGCAAAAACATTATTTTATATTAATCTTTTCCAACCAAAAGCAGAAGCCCAGGACATTTACTTAAATGGAGTCAATTTGTATGCTAATTGCTAATTAATCAGCTCAACAGTCTGAACCAATATCGGATTGCTAATAGATTAAGGATGTAGTTGTTGCTAACGCAAGTAATTGGTTAATGAGTTTTACTATTTAAATTCATTGGGATTAGGCTTTTAGAAGCACTGACATCAGAGTTCAGATGCTTTTTCAGCCACTTCAGCTTTGGTTTAAATAGCACTATACTCTAGTGATGCAGATTGTACATTGCCTTACCCTGATTAACATATACAAACCGCTTTTCAGATTTAAAAGGATAATCAATGTACGCAACTTGCAATGGAATAAATGATTCTTTACCAAGGCAATTTAAAAATAATACAACTACATATCAATTATCTACTTATACCTTTATGTACTTGCAGGGGCATTTTACTTTATAGAGATCTGTAATGTGATAATTTTGGGGATTTATAGTGACAGTTTGCAAAATGCTACCATTTGGATTAGAATGTTTATGATGCAGAGTTCTTGCTTCATGAGAAATCAGTCACTAAATGCATATTTACCATAAATCTAAGTCAAGGAGTCAACCCTCATGATACAGGGGACCTAAAGTGCAACCCTTGGTGTCATCAAACGCACACACATGCTATTTAGTGAATGTTGTTCTACAGAAAGCTGACACAGACTGTATACATGCAACAGTAAATAGTCAGAGTACAGACATCCTATAAGAGATGGACAGACATTTCATACACACTGTAGGAGAAAGTCAGAGGCTGCAAACCTGCTGTAGGAATTGTTGGAGTACTTTAGAAGGTAGTCATAGACTGGAAATACAAAACATGAAACTGCTAGAGATTGCTTTTATTACAGCCCCTTTACAAATAAATGCTTTAACATTTCTGCTCTCTACGGCCACCTTACAATTATTTGTTGCTACATTACATATTTCTCTTAGCAAAATCCATTGTATAAGACCCGAGGAAAAAAAAGACATGAAAATAGGTTGGCCAGCACAGGGAAAAGTAAGGTAGTTTTGAAATAAACCAAGTCGCTAACTACTAGAAGCTAGACTATAGAATGTTTTCCTTTCATTTCCTGAGTAAGCACTTAGGTGAGGAAACCACCTAAGTGCCCAGCATGTTCGGCCGACCTGAAGTGCAGAAGGAGTTCGACTCAGCCGATCCAACATCTGGATCGGCTGAGCCGAACCTCTGGCAGGCTACTCACTGCTGTTCGGGCTATTCTTAAAGATCCCGAACAGCAGTGAGTGAATAGCTGTTCTGCTCGGTTTCTCAGAAGTACTGAGCAGAACAGAAAAACAGTGAAAAAAGTAAATAGCAAATGATTGTGCGGAGCTAGCAGTGACAGCTAGCTCCGCCCAATAGTTTCCTATTGTCCGGCGGCTCTGCTGCTGTAAAAAAAAAAAGAAAAAAAAACCTCTCCCGGGCGCTCTGGGAGCCTCCCGCTCCCGGCCGCCAAGGAGAGAAGCACTGATGTGTCTTTTTTTTCTTCTTTATTCTAACACGATCAATGTCAGAATAGGAAAAAAAAAATTCCCATTGAAAAGCATTGGGACATTACTATTGGCTATTTCAATTTGCAATAGCCAATAGTAAACTAGCATTGTTCCTGCCCTCTGCTGATGGACCTGATGGGGAACTGCAGCAGAGGGTGGGTACAATGCTAGTTTACTATTGACTATTGCAAATTGAAATAGCCAATAATAATGTCCCAATGCTTTTCAATGGGAAAAATCTTTTTTTTTTTTTCTATTCTGACCTGCTCGTGTCAGAATAAAGAAAAAAAGACACAGCACTGTTTCTCTCCTTGGCGTCCGGGAGCAGGAGACTCCCGGGGCGCCAGGGAGAGTTTGCTGTTTGGAGATCAGTGTCCCTGGTTAGCAGTTAACCAGGGACGCTGATCTCTCTGAAAGTGGCCAGAGCCAGCCGTAAGATCACGGCTGGCTCCGCCCAGCTGTCAGAAGCAGGCCGAGCGGCCGGCCAATGGCTTTCAGCACGGCTCAGCCGAGCCGATGCATATGCGTTCGGCTCAGCTGAGCCTCCCGGCCATGATCGGGAGCTGGACGGTCTATTTTGAATAGCCCTACAGCACCCCTTCCGTTCTACCGAACCGAAGGGGTCCTGGGGCGGAAGCTAGCCGAAGGATCGGCCGAAGCTACAGCCAGATCCTTCGGCAGCTTCGTGAATAGACCCCTTAGGGATAAGCAATAGCCAAGGGAAACCATGTTTGTGGATGAAACAAGCTGCTATGCTGTACTGTTATATAACCATACACTCTTTACTGGTGCCAGTGCCATTATTTCTTTTTCTATTATTTGATTATAGAATCAATAATATAGATTATTTGAGTGCCACCAGCCAGAGAAATTCTCATAGCACTCGATGATCTGGTGGGCAACCTCAGTGGCATAAACAGAGATTTGGGGGCCCTGGTGCATTTGGAGCTTGTGTAAACTGGCCTACATGTTCATTTTGAGAGACCAAAGTGGTAACTGCAATAAAAAGAACTTGCCTAAGGAATAGACCTGATTGTAGATGTGGTTGCAATGCAGATACCAAAACTAGGCAGGCTTGAGAGCCACGACCTGGGCATTCTTAAGCAGTCACCTTACTACAAAGGGAAAGTTTGAATGCTGTATACTCTTTATACTCTATTCTCCCAGCATGTTCACATATCAAAAACTGACCATTTCAGTCATTACTTTATCTGCTCAGATCCTTAAAATCCACTCCAGTCTCTAATGTTATTTGTTTTTGGACCTCTGACCTCTGATTTCTGTTCCCATAAATCTCTAAATAATAAGCATTAGTTAACAAGTTTCTGCACTCTAGATGTCTCCAAAAACCCAAAATACATGAGGCAATCCCCAATGCCTATTTCACTTAACAACATGTATGTGCAGGGAGCATGGGGCCCCCCTTGAAATTAATTAGGTTCTATGATATGTTGCTATGTGACAAGTAACCCTTAATAATACAATGTATAAAGGTTTCACAAAAATGTACTATATCGCTTATTATTTATTTCTCTGTTTCCAACAGGATTGTGCTGTGATACTGAAAGTGAAAGTTGCTACTGGGATACTGTCCAACATTGCTCTTGGGGCAACAATGGAGAAATATGACTTGGAAACACCACAATGTCTGAATAAACCCTAAAATTGCATATCTACTGTATCTGTTTTTACAAACCATATATAAGATGGGGTTGCTTTCAAATGCCATTCAGAACTATAGGATAAATATAGATCTGTAACCTCTGTTCGTTTTATAGTTTATTATATATTTATGTATATAAGGGGTCATTCAACTGTCAAGAATACGACTTGCACTGCGTACTCAACCAAAAAATGGTCCAAAGAAAACATTTAAAAAAACAATGTTCCTTGGTAAAAGCTTGGTTTAGATCAAACTAAATATTAATTTTCTGTTGTATCCAAGATGAAATGTTCATGAAAGTGCTTTATCATATCGACCTGATCCCTTGTAACACTTGACCCATGCTTCAAGAGAGGAATATTACCAAATACCAATGTATAGACTTGGATTATACCTGTATGCCACTTAAAGCAAAAAGCTTCAAACATGCCAAGCATCCATCTGATATGAAATGAAGCAGATTATTTTTCTAGTGCAATTCAAAATGAATTAAGATTCAATCATGTACAGCAGAAATTCAAACTTTATCATTAATGGTAAATATTTAGTGAGGCTTTGTATTAAAATGCCTAATTTCCACATTAAAAATGTATGTCATTTCAAATGTGAGAAGAAAGAAGCTTACTGCAAAACAAACATTAATCATAAAGGGGGAAATTTTAATATGAAAGGAAGAAAGAAAGAGAAAGAAAGAAAGAAAGAAAGAAAGAAAGAAAGAAAGAAAGAAAGAAAGAAAGAAAGAAAGAAAGAAAGAAAGAAATCTACATTTATAGACATCTACAAAAATTATCTGCAAAAAGAAAATGTAAATTTTGGAACTTCAGATTTAATTGCTTTATTGCAGCCTAGAGCTTTCTGTGCTGTTTTGTTTTTCCATAAAAGGAAATGACTAGCTACTGAGTCAAATAACTGTCTGGAGGACTTGTTCTGCTGACAGTTTCACTTTTGGAAGTAAAGTTTTTATACTGAGCCAAAATGCTGGGGACACTAAATTCAGCCCAGACTACATCTGGGTTTCCACGGAAAAATGCATTTCTGTGCTAGATCATATCTGCAGTTGGTAAATTAAGATTTTCATAAACATGCTCTTCAAAGAGAAATTCCGAATTAATTTTTATATGCTTAAAGGAGAACTATTGGGAGAGTAAAATATACTTTTCCTAATAGTTTTAGGTGGTGTGTGACAGTACAGCTGTCACACACCAGTTCTATACCTCAGGAACTGAGCAATCACTGTCCTACAGAGGATAGAGACTGGCAGTCAATCTGCAGATGACTGCAGAGATTCCTCCTCCCCTCTCTTTGTTCCTCCAGCACTTATTGGAGGGACAGACTGGGGAGGGGGCAGGCACAGCTGACTCTTGCCTCTAGAGAGGGAGAGCCAGCTGTCAATCAGGCAAAAATACTGTCTGGATCTTTCCCAGCTGCAGTGTGGCTCTGCTGTCGGCCAGGCACAGTTCACAAAATGTTTGGCCGTTCTGCCCTCCCATCATCTCACCATGCTTTTCCCTCTCCACACAACAGATCATGGCCAGGCCCCATTCGCACAGCAACACACCTTTGTTCCTTCGCAGGAACAGTTCTTAGTCTCACTCCCAAGACTAGCCATCTCCGGTCCCTCACCTCACGGTGGATCGCCACCGACTTGGCTGCCAGCTCTCTCCAACTGACAACACAGCCCTAATTTTCATCCCTGCTCATTTTCCCCCCAACGCCACCACTAGCCACTGCTCCTTCACTGATCGGCCATTCCACACTGTCGGCCGATCGATATTTCCTCCATACACCTCCAAAAGTTGCTCAATATCACTCGCACCTGAGTCACACCCACCCCAGCTGGATTGGTGGGTCGTGCATTTCCCCCACCTCAACCCTTATCATCCCCTTGCCTCACCTCCCAAACACCACAGAAACCATTGCAGGACCTTTTTTGCCTCTGTCAGATACAGGCAGCGCTTGATGGTCTGTCTACTCATCAACAATCGATTAGCCACCTTAAAGAATCTTCCTCAACGTATTATAAAACGTGAACAGATTTGACACATCCAAGAATCCACTACATAAGTTTTTTCCTGGTTACCATATAGCTCTCCACATCATCTGCATGAACCATCGTCGCTGAGCGCGTAACCTCATTTACTCAATGGTGAGTCTATGTATTTTATACCAGTCCACTGTGCACATCAGATCACTCACCGTGCCTATATTTTATCCAACTGTTGATCTCCATGTCACCGTACTGGAAGTCACCACCTGAAGTTTGACATATCAAGCATGGCGCCACCTCAAAAGAGACCCCCAACTCCCAAAGCTCAGATCCACCTGATTACATGTGAGTATAGTTATCTCACACATTCTTCACCCCTCCGCTCTACCATCTTTTATCTGCGCTAGGTTGTTGCGCTTCTTCTTCCTTTTCATAACCCTTAACATCTCAACTTCTGATTTGAAGGATTTTGTAAAGATGGGTACAGCTATTTTTGTGAATTTTTACATAATCTATAAAACTACACACAATTCCCACAACTGAGAAATTTGTTTTACAGATATGTCTTCATTACATTTCAGAACTTCAAATTTATCCAACAGATATCTACAGTAAATGCAATGATAGGGGCAAAATGTTTAACAGATTGCTGATGTGCTATATTAATTCATATTTTTCTCTGTGTAAAAGGTCATATAAATGATTTATATGCATGTTTCATTTATACAGCAGTGAAATCACAGTATCACAGAACATTTTGGGATGACCTCTATAAAATGTTTTTGTATTATAAACCTACATTTGATGTAGTCCCAAAAGTAAAAAAAAAATATTATTCAATAAAAACCATTTATCTCTGCTTTCAATGGCAAAGGCTAAAATGTCAGTAGTAGAAAGAAGTGTATTGTTTTTGACACAGTTGGAAAATAGACTATTTTAAATGTATTACCATGCTATCAGATGATCTTAACATTTTGTAATCTCCATGGAAATTCTGCACAAGAATTTAAAATATAAAATTGTTAGTAGCAATTATTATGACTTTGTCACGCGTCAGTATCCCTGTGTGTACATTTGCAATCACTGCACCTGATTTAAGCATTTCTTGTAAAACATGTAAGAGTATGGTTTATTGAGGCACTATGCACATGATTTACAGAATGGTTTACTTTAGCCTGGATAGCAAGGGTCAGACATACCTTCAAGCTGGATGGCAAAGAATGTGACTAGATAATTTAAGCTTAATTGTTTGAACACTGCTTAAGGACTAACAATAGTCCTATTATGTCATAAACAGGTAGGCTTTCCATTTTTGGCTTTATCATTGCCCCATGCAGCTTATAAAACAACTGTGGAACCCAGTTTTTCTAGAGTTTGGTAATTACTCCATTTTAGCCAAATCAGATGCAAATAAATGGTTTAACCATTTATGCTAGCAAATGAAAACCAACATCTGTTTGGTTGTTGGTGAAAACACAGATCATTTTGTGTCCTTTCCTGTCCAGATTTATTTAATTGTGCATTTTTGTTTTTTTTAAACCTCTGCAAATCATATTTACTCCAGAGAGACTTACAGTTGCCCTTTTTTTATCCTCCATACATAATGGGGCGTGAAACATCTGTTTTCTGCTCTGTAAACTGTTTTCACACTCATGTTGAAGCATGTTTTGGTCATGGCGGAATAGTTGTAGATAAATGATCTCATATGTCCAGCCCCCATACTCTAGCATTAAAACTAGATGATACGTTACCATGACCATGACAGCAGAAGCTTCAAGTTAAGACCCAATAAATAATAATGTTTTACATATTGAAAGTGTAATATTATTGAGTTACAATTCTTAGCAGTATGTTTAAAGAGAAAATGGCAAATAAATAAAATATACAGCTATTAAAGTGGAACTGAGGCCTCCCAACAAAGAAACACCAAGAGGTATAGTTTGTTGGCAAACAAGACATGCAGTATCTTTTGTCCCCCAAAAATTCCAGCACTCCTGGTGATTTTTTGTCTTCTGTGTATGCTGCACAGCTCTATTTTCAGCATGCTGGAATATAGACATGTGGTGGGGACAATTAATTTCCTGCTTACATGCATAAGAGTTACATCATCAGTGGCCACTGAATGGCCAAATAGGATCACTGCAGGAAAGAGAAGAAGCCTCAGTGGAGATGGCAATTGCAGGGAACAAAGTGATGACAGGATCCTGAAAGAGTTCTCCCAGGAGGACCCGACATACAGAGGTAAGTGTGCTATAATGTGCAAGTATGCTGGGCTCCCCCCCACCAAAAAAAGTTTAATTCCACTTTAGATGAGTTACATTAAAGAAAACAGTTAAAAAAATTAAAGAAAACAGTTAAAGTGCAACTGAAAACAATTCAATTTTTTTCAGTTTTGGATAGAGTGGGGGCGATTAAAACCCCTGTAAGATTTTATTGATGTTTGTGGGGGGATTCATTCTCTCCATTTGTCCTGATGATTGTTATCACTGAAAGTGAAAGAAAAGCCCTCATTTTTGTTTGTCATCAGAATAGGAATAGATGGAAACTCTTCCAATGGGGACACTAGTTCTGGTGACCCTGCTGACAACCAGGGATTTTTTTGGAGGGATTTCTTCTCACTTTTTGTTGAAGCTATCAGACAGAAGGTGAAGGGAAATCTTCACAAAGGGGCACAGGTGGCATAAAAAAAATCTGAGAGCGGTGATAACCCTTGTTTACTCTATCGAAAAAAGAAGTTTGGGTTTTAGTTCTGCTTTACATTTTCAGAAATAGATAAGAATCCCCATCCCATATTTCAGTACTTGGCATTAATGAGCTCAGACACCTACTGCACCCTACAGTAGTACTAGCATGAGACAAAAGAAGAGTTGGGTGTTGTCCCTGTATTATATGTTACAGACAACAAGTACACTCAATTCTTAACCAATCCTAATGAATAAAAACAAGGTTATTAACCATTTACAGCTAATAAAGATGCATGGTGTTATAATGTGTACTACATGATCATTGTATGACTAGATAATAAAGTGAGGCATACTTTATGACAAGTGTGCTCTTGGTGAAACCTGTTTGCTTGCTTTAATTGGTGAGCTATTACAGATTGTTAACCCATAATCCTTTCACTCCATTCCCATGACTGCTAACAATGTATTATTTGTATCACATAGATCTTGAATTGCCAAATATTTAAAGTGGACATTTACCCATATATTTAACATAACAACAAACACACCTTTAGAAATGTTTAGTAATGACAATCTACAAACACATACTTCTAGATAATTGCCGGTTTTGTATTCTTTACATTCCTTATTTCTCTTTTCTTCCTTAGTCTTCTGGCAGTGGCCATGTTTACTAAGGGCAGATTACTAGCTCTCCTTTTACTTCCTGGATTTCTGGCATATGTGAATAGACATGTAACTAGGACATGTGACCATGCACATTATCTCAGGGGAGGAAAATGTCTTTCCCTGAGATCTCATGAGATTACAGATGATATGTCCCAGCAATGCTCTGCTGATGACAAGGCAATCACAGTGTGCAATGCTTAGGCAAACTGAAGTCATTTTGCCCTTTCAAAGCAGGAAGTAAATGCTCTGCAAGTGTAAGTATTTTAAAATCACAGCATTTTACACCTGGCATGTCTATGTTATTATTAATCATCATACATTGAAGGATGCATTGGTAGAATGTGATTTTTGAGTGTAAAGGTCCACTTTAAACGTCAGTGTTGCCAATTAAGATAGACAAAACGGAAATGCATTTATTAAAGAAAAAAAGCTTGAGCTCAATATCATAAATTTTTTGCTATCTTAGCCAATAAACATGTAAACCAAAAATGAATATATTCAGGTGGATCGACGGGCATCCAAGAGTCAGATTGCATGGCTGTCTTTTATGCATATAGATAAAATAACATGACGTACACTGCAGCAGCTGTCTGGTGTGTCATGTATCAAACCAGCCCTTAACTATTTGGTGGATTTTGCACACCATTCGAGGGCTCACAAAAGGATCTGGTATGATGCTCAAAGGATTATTTTTTTACATCACGAGATTAAATTCAGCTTTTGCTATCTACTTGCTATCTTTGTTGTGGAATTAATTGGAATTAATTGTATTTATTGTGGTTTTATATGTAGCTATAGATGAATGTATTCAACTAAGTTTATAGTCTAATGAAAATAATAGTTTAGGAGTATCTTTTTCCTTGTAGAAAAGGTAAAATTAGAGTGGCATTAAGTTTTATGTGAGCTAAAAAAACAAAACAACACTGCAATGGCAATAGCAACACTTCACATATACAGTACAACATTTTTTAAATAAAACTCATGCTCCATGACTCCACGACATGCTTCTACTCTAGTCTAGATCTCTACTCTAAAGGTAGACATAGACACAGAGGAGTATATTCATTTGAAAAAAAAGAAAACAGCCTTGGATGATCCTTCCTTCATCTTGTATTCCCATCCACTATTTAGTGCGTACCTGGTTATCTCCATAAAACTGGTACTAATAGGCAGCATTGGATTATCTCAATTAATTTCTACATTACTGAAACTGGCCAAGATGTTCTAACTTGTTGAATTCCAGGAACAGTGTCTCCACGTCACACCAACCGATTGTTTTATCATAATACAACTGTTCAAGCATCCTCCAAAATGAAGAACAAAAAATAGCATATAAACAGTTCAACAGTATGAAAGGATAAAGAGAAACATATTTTACATCCAGACAACTGCATTACTGAAGATCTAGAACATTTATATATTATGTTAATATTAATATATTTGTATTCTTTTTTTATTTGTTTATTTACCAATTATTGCATTTTAATGTGTCAGACCCTCCACAACTGAAACAACTTACAAGACAACTGTACCTTTGGTATGCAGAATGCTGGCATCCTCTTAAGTGCATACACTGATCTGATATTCACCCTCAATCTTCTCTATCTTGCTTCAGGTTACATCTGTCCAAGGACCCCTTCAGCCTGTGCACCCAAGACCCGCTCCTTTCTATGGGAGACTGTATTCATGGCGGACTCCGGTAGAGTATGGCTCTACCCATAGAAATAAATGGTGGAATAGGACCTGTCAAGGCTGTTTCCTGAAGCAAGGCTGTTCAATGCCCATGGGGGGCCTCATAGTGAAGATCACTTTATAGAGGACAAAGGTGAGTATCAGATCAGGTGGACTGCACTCGGGTTGGATTCATTCAAGGAAAATGTATTCCAAAGGTACAGTTGTCTATTAAAGCAAACCTACACACTAGGTAAAGTAACAGGTTTAATGCCATAGATACAATAAGAGACGTGTACTTACTTTTCCTGTGGTCTCCAGCATCACTGATTTGCCACCAGAACCCCAAGAAAAAAATCAGTACTTTTGGGTATGTATACACATAACAATCCCTTCTGCCTCCCCACAGTTAAGAGCTCATTGTGTGAGCACTAAAACACTAGGCCCAAGTACTATGACATGGGTAATGATAAGTCCTCTGTAATTTTCACTCTGTTAGCAAATCAGGGCAAGGGTAGAATGGGGAAAGTAAGTACAGACACCCTACTCTGCCTGCTCTACAGAGAATCTGGTGTTTTATTTACCAAAGGGAATGAAGACATTTGCTATAAATGTAGTCAGGCTAAGGACAATTAACTATTTACAAATTGTTCACAAGCATTAAATAATCTTTAATAAAACCATCACTGATATCTATAGCAGAGCAATTCATTCTCAAAAATCACAAGAGAAGCATTAAAGTTACTTAAGTTATGTCTCTCAGCACTCTGCTCCCCTTTTCCAGCGCACCATGTTTGTGTTTACATTAAGAAGAGAAGGCTTAAGAAGAATATATAAATATTTAAATGTCCACCGCCAAGCTCTCCTTAATGTAAGGCCAATGGGCCCTAATGCTTTACAATATAAACTGATGCTGCATGTTCTCTCAGCAGCCAAACGAACGATCGCTAGAGCTTGGATATCGGACTTCTTATCCATTGCAGAAGTGAAAAATAAAATGAATTGGACATTCTACAATGAAAAACTCTCAGCACACCTACATGACAGTATGCCCAAATTTGAATTAATCTGGAATCCGTGGGTTGCACATTTCCTCCCCCCGTCTTTTGATCGCTCATTAATAACCCTTTGATGTGAGGTCTTTTTCACCCACACATATTTACTACAGGTCACACTTGACTACCCGGAGGATGGCGCTCTCCCTACCCCCACCCTTCCCCCTACCACCCCAACTTCGCTGTCCCCTTTCTGCCTATTTCTTTCCAATACATGTCTTGCCTCCTTCGGCCCCCTTTTTCTTTCTTTTTCTTCCTCTCTCCTCTTTGGAATGCTACTTAGCATACCTGATGGACACCTAGGGAAGTTTCCCTCTCATGTTAACTTGTTATGTGGCCAGCTGTATGGGTCACTGATCCTTAACTGTTGATTATGTCACATTGTCACGTGATACCCATGCCACTAACATGCTTTTCTGTATATTTCTGTAACAATGCTACATCTTTGTTTGAAACTGTCAAAAATCAATAAAATACTTTGAAAAGTAAAAAAAATTAAATTATTTTACAGGTTTCTAGATACAAAAAAACTATCTGTTCTTGTCATACTAACAAAATAATTAAAACTAAATGCACAGAACAGATAATAGACATATTTATTTTCTTACAATAAATGAATAGAAGCAGATAAAACTCAGTGTGATGAGTATCACAAACTATGCAGGAAATGGTTGAAATAATTTAATTCAGTCTTTACAAAGTCTGAAATGCAGAGATAATGTGAAAAGCAAAAATATCAAATTAGATAAACCACCTATCTCATTTGAAAGCAATGAAGATACTACTTAGGATACATTTTATATTAATAAAGGTAAAGCAAAAAGTACATTTAGCACTGTAAAATTATTTGTGTACCATCCTTTAATGGAAAATTCCATTCTAATGGAAAACAGATGATTAAAATGTGACTGAATATTTTTTAACCTGCTTTTCCTGGAATGCGGAATACATTATGACTAATTGTTAACGAAGTACAGAATTAGGAAAATATCTGTTGCATCATGGGAATAAGGCTTGTGCATTCCTGGTTCAATTTGTTTTGTTTACCTACACCTATAAGAGACTTACCTGCAAACCCATTCCTGCTCACACGTGCATGCAATCCTATATTAAAAGTTCCAGGCAAGCGCACTTTGGCACATGGACGTGCGCGTATTGGAACATTTGCGCATGATATCACATGCACATAAGCTTACAGGTGTACGCTCGTTAGCATGAGTGCTCATCAGCTAGTCCATGTGTGCTCTGCATTCTGTGCCTGTATTCCTGACTTCCTGTGTTTGAACCCGGCTTGTGACCTTTGACTCCACTTCCTACTTCTGATTTGGTACCTTGACTCTCTGCTCTCCAGTATATGACCCTGTCTTATGCCTCCTAACCTGCTCCTGATCTATGATTTGGCACTTCAAGATTCTGCTTTTCGTATATGACCTCGGTTTGAACCTGACTTCATTCCTGGCCTGCCCCTTGATGCATCTCTCCACCAGTACCTTGAGCAGCTTTACCCAGCCAGTGCATCACTGACCTCACCCCTGTTGCCTGATCTGGTCCCAAGTGTCATCCCAGTCCTGCAGATTTACCAGTTGGTCCAACGCACACACCCATCTCTACGAAGACTGGCCAGCCACCAGTATCGGCGCCTGTACCTCTCCCCTGCCAGTAACACACTTCTGTACTGATTTATGAATGTCCAGTATATAGGAATGTCCTATGCTTCTCAGTGCCTATCTATTGGCAGTAGTCGAGTGTGAAGCGTCCGCCGTCCACCTGTGTATTCACAATGAGCGGATGGCAAATGGTTAATATAGCTTTACAATATTCACATTTTCACGTGCTTGTCTGTAGTGGACTGCCCTGCAGTATTCTGGCCAGATATCATATATACAGTAGATGTAAGGGTTCTTCCTATATATACTAACCATTTGCAGGATAGAGCGACCTACATTCATGTTGAATGACTGTTGTGAGAAAAGCAATGATAAAATAAACATAAGTCACCTTAAAGGTGTAATTATTTCCAGATTGTCTTTTTATTGGAGCTGTAAAGACTGCTTAGTGATGCAGCTACTTTTGAAAGAAAGACAAATGACAATAAGAGCAGTAGTATGGAAAAACCACTATGTTCTACCGGGAAGCATGAAACTCTGTCTTTGCATAGAATATACATTGTGTATCATAAACAGGATCAAGTTTCTCCAATGCCAATATTTACTGACAACATTTTTTATGTTAAGAACACACATTTCCTTGTCTAATTGTTGGAGCTGGTTCATTAATGTGAGCCAACAAATGTTGTTCTCTGGTATGTAGCAGATTCATAAACCCATTGCTAAAACATGGCACAGTTTTTTATTTCTTCCATGTATATTGTGCTTACAAAATTAGATCAAGCACCATTCATGCAAGCACTTAGTCCCTTTAAAGGGATCCTTGCATTAAAATGCAAGTTCTACTTAATGCCCATTAAAGGTAAAAATGCAAATTAAAAACATTAAAATAAACATTAGGAGAAAAAAAACGAAAAAAATATTTTCCTTACTTGAACTTATTGCGGTGACATCACTCAGCCTTCAACCAGATGTTCTAGCACTATACAGGACCTCACTCTTGAAGGATCTAGACTCTTCATCTTTGTAAGGATCCCAGTGGAAGGCCATTATATCTCCATCACTTAGATGAGCCTGCCAGAAGTCTGTGTGTAAGGTAAGTATTTTTTTATTTTTCTAATAATAATTAATGTTTTTATTATTATTTGAGGGTGGTGACTGGGCCTAGGCATTAAACAGACCTTGCATTTTCATGCAAGGTCCATTCTACGTAGATAAACACTTCTACACACACACATACGCACACACACACACACACTTATACAAAAGAATAGTACATTCAAATATAGATATAACTAAAATCTTGCATGGTAAAAAAAAAATATTTCTAGAATATTTACACAATAAAATTATTTTGACCCCTGAAATTATTAGATTTTCCCTCTTGGATGCTTCCCTCTTTATGCTTCTTACTTGTCATGTAAGAGCCAGCCCTGCTGTCCTGTGCATGTTGCAGGGAATCCAGCTTCACTTTGGAAACCATTCTTGCTTTACAGGTGAGGGGTAGCAACATAGCTCATCTAAATGTACAAGAATAGGAGCAAGTAAAATAAACGTGGAACTCCCATCAAAATGTTGACTGCTGATTGTGCTCCTATTGCAGAGGATTTCCATAATCCTTCTGTACCAGTGATGGTGGTCCTCTAGAAAGGGGATCTCTCCACTAGAGACACATACTATACACATAGCTGCCTGCCATATTTATTATCCTAGAACACTGCTCATATACTATTGTAATGAAATTCGAAGAACTGTTTTTTGTTGGCAATTTAAAAGTAATTTGTCAAAAATGTTAAAGTAGAACTCCAGAAAAATGAACAGCTAAATAAACAGTATTGTTTGCATATGTAAACCATTTACCTTTCGAAAGAATCATATTTCTGTTCAGCCAGTTGTGTGGCTTACATACTGTTTCCATGCTGCATGGCAGATGGCACCTCTGGTTGAGCTTTTCATATATGAAGTGCAGAATAAGAAAACTTACTCTAATGATTTGTCACCACCTTCTTCATTATTGTTTATTATTGTACAATAGAATTACTCAGGTAAATCAGTTCATTACAAAAGGGTGGCCTGGAAAAGTTGTGGTTATTGAGTTCAGTTTCTGCTTGAAATGCTTATATTTAAAAACTATACATTGCAATTAGTCCAAAGGCTGTAAAATTCAATAACCATTAGCCAGTGAGTGCTTGCTTTTATTTGAACATCCAGTTTCATGTTATTATAATACAGTGCATATTCATCTTTTTCTTCAGTGATCATAACAACACAGATACAAAGTTAATGGTTCGTACGCTGTTATTTCATGTATTTTACATACTTGTATCTGGACTGGGTTTATGAGCCAGAAAATGTGTTATTGTCAATTGATTTCAAAAGAACATATATCATAAAGATGTTGTGCACTCATTGTGTTAAATAAAACACTGCTTATCATGTTCAGTTTTCCTTTTGTTAAAGGAAAACTGTAATGGTCATGGGTCAGCTTAACGCCCAACTTTAGGAAACCTCTACAACACTCCCTAACAATTGTTCTCATAGAAATGATACTGTATCCAATCCATGTTTCACATACTATGCTGAATAGACCCCACAGACTTGTTACAGCCTGTTGTAAGAAGATACATGCAAAGAAGCAGAAAGCTCTGTTTACTGGATAGAAAACATAACATTCATATGCAATATTTCAAATTTACCTGACTTTAAAAAAATATTTAAATTGTTTGTAAGTCCTGTCCTGGCCATAACAAATAAAGAAAGTATATACACAACCACTATACATATCCTTTGGGTGAAATTCTGAATAAATATGTCATGTTCACTTCTTCCACCTAAACATATATATTGTCTAAATACATTCAAAGCAGTGGAATAGCCATGAAGCCAATCATTTTTTTTTATTTTACTTATGTATATGATTTGTCTTGTTATCATACTCTTTTTAACCAATATAAACATCCATTTCTCAACTAAATCACGTAGCCTTTGAATCAAGGAATGATTGCTTTCATGTGAGCCTAAATACACAGAGGGGGAATTTATCGAAACTAGAGCAGACAACATCTGGAGCAGCTGTGCATGGCAACCAATCAGCGTCTCTTTTCCATTTTTAAATCTTAACTGAACAAACTGATAAAAAAAATTTGATTGGTTGCCATGCACAGTTTCTCCAGATTTTGTCTACTTCAGTTTTGATAAATTCCCCTCCCAGTCATTTGTTTTGATGACTTAATACAGAAGACATTTTTGTGTAACTAATTCCTTTGAATATCCTAAAAAAAGGTGTTTATTCCTTATTTAAGAAAATGTCTCAGCTCTCCCATCGGCTATTTGTTAGTGTGTTTTGGAGTTGGAGTATATAGGGACAGCTGACAATCAGAATGATTTCAGCGAGAGATGGTTACTGCTAGGGATGCACTGATACTGGTTTTTCTGTATCGAGTACGACTTCCACTAGCATTGAGCCTCTGACTGGAAGTTCAGGTATCGGGGAAGGTATCAGAGCATTTGAGCGAGTACGAGTATTCGCCCAAATACTCAGTTTTGGCACCGATACCGATACTAGTATCGGTGCATACCTAGTTACTGCTGTACAGTGCTACATACAGAGCTCTACAGTGCTATATACAGTGTTGTTGTTATATTCTGCCACTGCTACATTACAGTGCATTGCAGTGTAGTGGGCTACAAACAGTAGAGTGTACCACCTTTGCATTAATTGTGCTGTATAGTGCAGCATGACTCTGAATTGCTTACATATTATTGTGTATTACACATTGTATTCATTGTATTGCATTTAGGGCTAACTTTTGGTGTGTGTCAGCAACAACTTCTGTTGCTTTTCAGCTGCTGCCTCCTTCCTTTATTTTTTGGGTGGGGTATTGGGCTTTTATTTTATTTCCTTTCACATAAACAATTTCCAGTGATTTTCCTGCAGCTGTAGCTTATTGACAAGTGGGCTTGAGCAGTGAGGAGGGTGGGGATGATTAGTTGGCAGACTGTCCCTAGGCAAGAGGGATTATACAGGAGAAAAGTGATCAAGAGGCTAAAAATCAGTGAGGCAGAATGTCATCTGGGGACAGCTTGCAGAGGAGTGGAGTGAGCATCTGCTTTATTCCACATGATGGCACTGCTCCATGGGTGCATACTATTAGCATCCCCAGGTACACTCCACAGAGCTCAGAAGTCTGGACCTTTTTTCACACATCTGCTGTGGACAGCACCATAGTTTGCATCCTCTGCCTGCAGTTTATCAAGCATGGTAAATATACCAGCAATTTGGGTACCATATGCATGAGGAGATACATGGCTGTTTCCCACAAACTAGTGGGAGCAGGAATTAAACTGGTCAGCTGCAAAAGCCTGTACTCTTCCTTCTTCTTGCTCCTTCCTTTTCACCTTTCCCCCACTACGCAAGAATCCCCATATACATCTGCTGTAATATCTGTAGTTTCAAGTTATAGTCTTAGAAGGGTTTTAGGAGGATTACATTATGGCACATCTTACAGAGAAAAGAGTCCATACAGGGCCACGCAGAGTTTGGTCAAACATAGGCTTTAACCTTGAGGTACATCTCTTAATGTTACCCCATCATCTCGAGCTGTATCCTTGACCAGCCATGTGTCCCTTTCCAGCTACTGGAATGTACGAAAAAAGACATTCATCCAGTCACCCCAATGCCCAGTGTCTTAATGCAGTTTGGGAAAATTACTGATTCATGTCCTGTGCTGCACCACAGTTACAGGTACCCATCCACCATTTTCTTTACCCGTCCATATCCTTCACCAGCATACGGAAAGCAATGTGTCTGTGTCTCTGGACCATGTGGTCAGCTGTAGAGTCCACATGACCACAGACACGTGGACCAGCAAGTGTGGGCAGGGATGTTACATCTATATTTTGGTGTACTGGGTACATTTCCTAGCAGTCAAAAAGGATGCAGGACTGGGCACACTGCTGGAGCTGGTGATTCTGCCCATGGCCCTTTGCCACTATGCAGTGACTGCACTATCATCAGGAGACCATCAATGAGTATTTATGCAAGCACAGGACAAGGACAGGCTCTTGGTTTTTTTTTCACTACATCAGTTGCTCATCATTCAGGATTTATGTACTGTCCTGTCAACATTCGATGAGGTAACCAGAAAAAGGAGCCATGATGAGGCAGAAATCAGGGACAGGAGCTCTGTGGTTTTCCTGCTGGAGAAAACACTATGCGGTGTAATAGACAGACATTTGACTCCATCCCTGTGAGGCAGCACCAGGAAAAGGAGGAGCATGAGGATGAGAAGGAGGGTTGGGTTTCCAGTGTTGAGCAGGGAGGATATGGGGCAGGCTTCCAGGGGTATAGCCTCCAAAGCTATAACCCCAATTCCAAAAAAGTTGGAACACTGTGTAAAATCTACATAAAACCAGTATGCAACGAACCCATATTTTATTCACAACAGAAAATAGAAAACATATCAAATGTTTAAACTGAGAAAAATTACCATTTTAACCACTTCAAGACCAGGTGTTTAGACCCCCTTCCTGGCCAGGCCATTTTTCAGTATTCAGCGCTGCAGTACTTTGACTGAAGTTTATTCCGTCATACAACGCTGTACTGAAATGAATTTTATACCATTTTTTGGGGACAGATAGAGCTTTCTTTTGGTGGTATTTAATCACCACTGGGGTTTTTATTTTTTACGATAATTAGGAAACATTTAAGAAAATTTTGAAAAAAAAAGGTTTTTTTTTTACATTATGTTAGGAAACCTTTATTACTACCCAGTTTTTTGGTAAAATATAAAAGATCGGGTCACGTCGGATAAATAGACACCAAACATGTCAACCTTTAAAATGCGCACACCCGCGAAATCGCAGAAAACTACCATAACCAAAATTGGCCATAGGCGACACTTTAAAAGCTTTTACCGCTCATCAGTTTAGTGTTATCAGTGATTGATGGCCCTAGACTTATTGCTCTCACTGCGACGTTCACGGCGATATGTAACATGTGTGGCGTAATGGGCGCAATCGTCGTTTTTGCACGTATGCGCCCCGACGCATGTTTGCATGCGTGTATGTATGGGTGGGGACTTAAAAAAACTTTTTTTTTAAATTCTTTTTTATGTGTTACTTTATATTTTTTTGGGGGGAACTTAATTTTTGTTTCCTTTTTTTTTTTTTTACTAAACTTTATTGCTATCACATACATCTGAGCGGACGTCTAAAGACGCCCGCTCAGATCTAGAGAGCTCCGGGCCGGCCGTTTTTTTACTACGGTCGGCCCGGAAGTGGTTAGGAAAAAAATAAAGCAACTTTTAATTTGATGGCAGCAGCATGTCTCAAAAAAGATGGGACAGGGCCATGTTCCCTATGGTGTAGCATCTCTTCTTCTTTTAACAACACTCTGTAAATGTCTGGGAACTGAGACCCGCTTCTGGAGTTTTGGGAGAGGAATGTTGTCCCATTCTGGCCTGATATAGTATTCTAATTGCTCAACAGTCCTGGATGTTCTTTGTCGTATTTTTTGTTTCAAGATGCATCAAATATTTTCAATTCTTAAACGGTCAGGACTGCAAGCAGGCCTTGTATAAAACCTTGTATAAGTCAGCAGAGGGGACCTGAAGTTCTCCATCAGGTCCCCTCTAGTGATTGACAGCAGCAGAGGGCGGGTGCAATAGCAAGTTTGCTATTGGCTATTGCAAAGTGAAATACCCAATAGGAATCTAGCTATGCATTCCTATGGTGTTTTTATTTATTTATTTTTTTATTCTGACGGCAGCAGAACAATAGAAATAGAAAACAATAGAATAGAACAATAGAAACAATAGAAAACAGTTGGGCGTAGCTTGCTGTCACTGCTAGCTCCGCGAGTAGCCTGCTGGAGGTTCGGATCGGCTGAGTCGATCTCCTTCTGCACTTCGGGCCGACCCGAAGCCACACAAAGCAAGTCGATGTACGACTTCAGCCGATATGTGGCTGAAATCAGCCGTACAAGCCTGAAGTGAACAGCCGAAAAGCGTTCGGCTCACTTCACTTCGGGTCGGTTGTTCACTCGGCTGCCTACGGCAATGAGACCTACAACTTATTGTAGAAATACTATGTATGCTGTATGTAGCTTATTAATTCTGTTTTAATTAAAATATATATATTTAATTTGGTTCCAAAGCTAAATGGAATGTGGTCATATTACACTCTATTTTTTTTCTTGATAAAAACTGCCTCATGTCTCCATCTTCAAGTGTGGCCTAATAAAACAGCTTAGATAATGTGCAGTGAGCCTGTACAATATTTCTTCCTGCTGAAAGAATCCATTCTAATTTTTACCTCTTGAAAAAATAATAATGAGTCTCTCCCTATTACCCCTTGCTGCCCAATCAAGCTGCTTACATACTCTACAGCTTCTGTGCTATGTCTCTGGCTATTGTCTCTGAAATATGGCACTATAATTCTTATTTTAGCATAAAAACTGCCTCATCTCTGGAATGTGTGGTTATGATTTTGAAGTGTTTTTGTGCATTCTGTGTGACATTTTAGTAAACTTACAATGCAGTGTGGACACAATACAGTGTGGTACCACAATAAAACAGACCACAAGTTTTGCTATAAAACCTGTTTTGTCACTTTTTTTGCAATGCCAGGTAAAAAATATGGTGTTGCAGCAGGTCTACTTAATAAAGACCTTTTTCAAGTTTAAATAAATCAGATTGGGATGCAGATGCAGGCCAAGGAATAATGGGAAAAAAATATTACACATGCAAATTTGTGAACCAGTCGCTGACGCTGTCTGGGAAAAACATACTGTTCTGTAACCCTGCATATAGCTTAAAGACATCACCCAAGCATATTATTTGAAGGATTGGTGTTTTTCCCATGTCACCCTTGAGTTTGACGAACATCCCTCAAATCAAACGCAGGTGCATTTACTCATCACTAATATCCATTGATTAAATGGTATAGACACGGGGGGCGTGGCTTACGCATGGCGCTGAACAGTCGCACTTGAGCAGAGCTCCCACTCCAGCCCGCGAAAAACTGTTGTTATATACATTAACCGTTCCGTACCTCTCAACCCAGTTGAGCGAAATCATGGGGAGGAAAGGTCAACGATCCTCTGGCTCAAAAAAAGTGAACTCAGGCACCTTGAAAAGGTATCTCATTGTGGACACGAGATCCTCTCAGGCCTCCTCCTCACGGCCTACCACGCGGCAGGCGCCAACGGCCCGTACGGAGGACCCCACACCTCCGGGCACACCGAGGTCTCCTGATTCCGCGGGATCCACTAGTGAGTCGGAGCCTCCTTCTCCAGTGTTGCTACCAGAGGACCTGCAAGTGTCGGAGGCTATGAGAGAACTCCCAACGAAAGCAGACCTGGCACACATGTTCCAGGTACTGGAATCATCTCTCAAACAGGACCTGTCCAATGTGAGGTCGGATCTCTCACATATACTGACGAGGGTGGAAGACGCTGAGACCCGGATAGATGACCACAAGAGTGCCATTAGAGATCTCCGGGAAGCCCACCGACAGATGGCTATAGCACAACGGAACCTCATGTACAAGGTGGAGGACCAGGAGAATCGCAATCGCCAAAACAACTTGCGGGTCCGAGGCCTACCTGAGGCTACTGCGGATTCCGATCTTCAAGGCATATTCAACTCTGTGCTGGGAAGGCCAGTCTCTACACCTATAGGCTTCGATAGGGCGCACAGGGCCCTACGCCCGCGTAATCTCTCGGATACTGCCCCCCCCCGTGATGTTATCTGTCGGTTCCACAACTATGGAGACAAGGAGGAAGTGTCTAGGAAGCTGAGAGGGATGTCGTCCATTGATTTCGACGGGGCACAACTCCATATCTACCCGGACCTGGCCCGAGAGACTCTGGAGCGAAGAAGAGCCCTACGCCCTCTACTGGATCGACTCAGACAGGCGGAGATCGTATACCGTTGGGGCTTTCCTGCTAGCCTGATCGCCCGCAAGGGGGGCAGGTCGGCGATCTTGCGCTTCCCGGAGGAGTTGGAAGCCTTCTGCTCGGATTTAAACATCCCGGTGCCCGATTTACCCGGCTGGGTCAACACGATACCAATCCCTCCACCGAAGCAGCGAGCAACTGGCGCACTCCCCCGAAGAAGAGACGATCTGGTAGACCGGAGGTGCTAGCAGGACATGGGTGAGACTTTATGGCTACACTCCCTTTTTCCAATCAAGGTTCTTTGATCCGCTTTATTACGCATTTCATGATGGTTACTGTGGTAATGTAGAGGCGCAGTGATAATGTATATGTGTGCACATTTTCATGATTCACATTGCAGGCTTTTTTTCATTTTTTAAATGAACTTTTTATTAAGCCTGAAGCCTAAAAATTAAAAAAAAATTCCACAGGAAATTCAGTTTGACACCGGGGTCATATTGTAAAGCAGAATGTAAACAGCTGCCCCTCTCCCTATGATTCTGTGTAACACTATCACTAAACACCAGCTCTGCATTTGTGAAAAATACATTGCCCAATAGAGCGTGCAAAACACAGAGATGGCCATTCCCATGAAGATATAAAGAGGAAATCTAGCAAAAAAACATACATTTCTGTGTTCATAACAACTGCATATACCTGCTTCATGTACACTCATTGTACATTGCTGGCATATGTTTTTTTTTTTTAAATACCTCAGTAAAGGTGGAAATGGGCTTTAACCTCCCTGGCGGTATTCCCGAGTATGGCTCTGGTTAATTTTCAGTACCAAGAGCGGTAACCACGAGCCACACTCGGGATTGCGCAAAAGTGTAACTTATCCTGTCCCAGCGAGCCCGCGGTGTCCTCTGCTGTGTTCACCCGGCCAATGCCGGCATTCGGCTTTCAGTTTCGTTTTCGGGCGTCACAGCGGGGGGCGGAGCCGGTGGGAAATTCAAAGGTGCAAACATGACATTTACACAGAGTACACAGAATACAATGTAATCTGCTATAATTACATACATGTATCAACCTATTTCACTTCAATTTTGTCCCCTGAGCTTTGTCCAGTGCCCTGCCTGCACTTTTACTGTACTCTATTGACTGTGGTACGGATCAGGCAGCGCCCCCAGAATTCCCATTTACTGGACCATTTTTTAAAAATTATTATATTATAATAATTCAAACGAACTTGCGCTAATGGAAATAGTAATAGTAAATATAAATATGTAAAAATAGTAAAAACTAGACTAAAAACTAAATTAAAAATAAATAGATAAATAGTATGACCCCGGAACTATAATTGCATAATTCTTAAAACCGAAGGGAAACAGAAAGCTGCTGAACTCAGGCTATATGCCCCCAGAATAATGATGCAATCAAAGGTAGAGCGCTAAACGCCCTACAGGAAATTCGATAACGGAAAGGATCAAATTGATACCACCTCAGTGTAAGGCAATCATAAGAAACATGTGTCTAAATATGTGTATAAAACTAATTGTGTTGCCAAAATGTCAAAAAGTGTCGTGAATACGTGTCACAAATACACCTTAATCAAAGGAAAAATACACAAAAGTATCCAGAAAAACATGTGTCATAAATGTACATTATAAATAAAAATAAAAATACCACATTATGAAAAAGTCTGTGATGTTTTCATTCTAACCATAAACTCAACGTTTTTAGAAACATCAACTTAAAGTTTTTAAACACTCAAATCTTCAAGACAAAAGCAAAAATAAGTGAAATGTTCAATTCCGTGAAATGTCCAACGAAAAACCAAAAAAAAAGGTAAAGCAGGCAAATCCCCTCTAGGGAATGCATTCACCAGATCCCTGATGATAGAAAGCCGTTAATCTTATCCGATGGAGACCGAAGATGCGTGTCTTCTTCTCCTGCTTGGTAGAGCTTCAGGATACAGAACCCGCTTGCTTCTCAGAGATGTAGAGACCAGGTTCTTTACTATTAGGTCTCCTCGGTTAGATATCCATCCGGACAAAAAACACGAAAGATGCGCTCATAGTGTAATAAGTTAAACTTTTAATAGGTCCAAAAAAAATAATATCATTTTGTATACAAAAAAGCGCTATATAAAATCAGTAAAAGTAAAAGTAGAAAGCCGGCTAGTCACTCAAACATGAGTGCAAAAAGACTGGAGCAATGACTTAAAGGTAGGCCCGCCGGCCCGCTCACTCTATGCACGCGTTCAACCTTGCATGGGGTCGTCAGGCCCAAGGCCTTCGGTATAGTTACAGAGCAAAAATGGAGGAGGTCCGTGGGGGGGACCATTTTCGGAGGACCAATAACCCTGAGATTATTTCTCCTGGACCTATATTCTAGGTCGTCCACCTTTTCCATTAGGAGATGGACAGAATGCTTAGGGGTCTATTCACGAAGCTGCCGAAGGATCTGGCCGTAGCTTACGTGAATAGACCCCACAGTGTTGTCCAGTGATCGCTGCGCACCATGTAATGTATCCTCCAGGTCACTGACCCGTTGCTCTGCTGTCTGTAAGCAGTGGCCATGACAATCTAGCGTTTGCTGAAGTGGGCCCAACTGCTGTTGTATCGCCTATGTCACAATGGCTTTCATGTCAGCCTTGAGAGAGAGAGGCAGCAACAGCCACCGCTATGTTGTGGTGCTCCACCTGCAAGGATGCAGTGGGAGAGGGCTCACCTTCTGCAGCGCCGTCAGGGGATGTCAGCATGTCGTCCACATCCGCCATCTTGAATACTTCGGAGTCGCCGCTGGAAGGGGGTAAGATGGCCCTTTTTGTCAGATTCAACGAGAAACAAACCTGTCCATGTAGGCAGAGGGTTCGTTACGGTGCATCCAGTAGCTTCTGGGCAATGGGAGAGAGCCGGACGGTGCACTAGTTAAGAGTACGGGACGGAGCGATGTTGCACGCGTCTAGCTCATTGGGCGCCGGAACGGGAAGTCCAGCCCTGATCTTTACGACTGGCTCCGGCCACTTGCAGAGAAATCAACGTTCCTGGTTACCAGGTAAAATCAGGGAAAGGTTTACTCTGCTTGATCGAGCAGAGCAAAACTTTCCTTTAGCAAGTGTTTCTCTCCCGGGCAGCCGGGAGCCGCTATCTAATAGCGGGAGTCTCCCGGAGCAGAGTAAACCTTTCCCTGATTTTTTTTTTTTTATTCTGACATTGAGCCATTGGCTGCCGTCAGAATAAAAATAATAATAATTTCACCATAGGAATGCATTGCTAGATTCCTATTGGCTATTTCAATTTGCAATAGCCAATAGCAAACTAGCTATTGCACCCGCCCACTGTTGCTGTCAATCAGCATAGGGGACCTTCAGTTCTCCATCAGGTCCCCTCTAGTGATATACAGCAGCAGAGGTCGGGTGCAACAGCTAGTTTGCTATTGGCTATTGCAAATTAAAATAGCCAATAGGAATCTAGCAATGCGTTCCTATGGTGACATTTTTTTTTTTATGTCAGCAGAACCGCCCGCCAATAGAAAACAGTTGGGCTGAACTAGCTGTCACTGCTAGCTCCGCACAATGGTTTTCTATTGTTTTTTTTCTACTTTTTAACTATTTTGCTATTCTGCTCGGTCCCACAGAGGCATTCTCAGCGGCATTTGGCTATTTACTCACTGCTGTTCGGCATCTATGAGAATAGACCGAACAGCAGCGAGTAGCCTTCCGGAGGTTCGATCGGATGTTGATGTTGGATCGGCTGAGTCGAACTCCTTCTGCACTTCGGGTCTCCCAAACATGCTGAGCATGTTCGGGCGACCCAAAGCCATCCGATGTACGGCTGATTTTAGCCGATATATGGCTGGAATCAGCCGTACCAGCCTAAAGTGAGTAGCCGAACAGCGCTCGGCTCTCTTCGCTTCAGGTCAGTCGTTCACTCGGCTGCCTACAGCAGCTTAGTGATTAGACCCCTAAGGATTTGTAACCATACCCCAGGCACAACTTCAAATCTGGCATGTTCACTCTGATTAGACTGCAGACATATCTGGCATAAAATGACATTACCATTATTGACTTTAATTATTACCATTAAAAACCTTTATATTTTTTTTATCAGTGAATTCATATTTAGCTTTTAGCCCTATCCTCTTAATTATCTATGCTGGTAGATATATTTATCAAAAAGATATTACCAATACATGAGCTACTACAGTTTCCATTCTCTGAGTGCTATTTCATACACTGTTTTAGACATGCAGCATTCATATTTTTAATCACACTTGGGTCAAAGACATTAAACATCATATTAAACATTAATATGAAAATTAATAAACCAAAACAGTAGGTATGGCACTCTTCCAGTCAGATGCTCTTGTAAACTATTCCTGTGCTGACATCCCCTGCAAACATATCCAAAGGGGTCATAAATCAATGTTTTTCAGCTTAAAAATTGATTATCTCTGAGGGGAAAGATAGACGCACCTGCAGAATTCACAGCCAGCTGAGAAGCTCTACGTTTTACGTAAAACTCAAGATGTTCACACAGGCAGTTAGGATAGTAATTGGAATGCACTTTTTTCCTATTGAGTTTATTAGAATTACAATGTTATCAGTCTGAATGTGCACAGAGGGAATAGAAAAAAAATATATTATTCTGATTGAAGCATAATGGAGTCATTAAAATGGTTTGTCATGCCTAGATTCTTTATTTCAAATAAACAGTGGAATGTTAGGAAGAAGACACTACCTGGCAGAGTTTCTGGGAGACTGTCCTTTACTTCATGGTCTTGTCACATCTCTCTATAATTAGGCCCCATGGCAAAAAGACATGAGAGGAAAATGGAAGCTACCTTTGTAGCTTCCTTCTAGTAGTTGCATTGCTGTCTCTCTTCCACAACAAATTTGTGTCAATCACCTGGAATGTGTATGCAGATAATAACCCCCACATAGTTACATAGTTACATAGTTAAATAGTATTTGAGGTTGAATAAAGACATTAGTCCATCAAGTCCAACCTATTAGGATCTCATTCTATGAGTACCCGTACGTCGATTACCCTCCCAATTTTGGTGTCATCCGCAAAGACCGAAATATCGCTGTTAACACCCTCCCCGATGTCATTAATAAATAAGTTGAACAATATGGGACCCAGCACAGAACCCTGAGGCACACCGCTCATTACACTAGCCCAGTCTGAAAAGGTGCCATTTACAGATACCCTCTGGACCCATTCCCGTAGCCAGTTCTCTATCCACGTACACACCACCTCATCTATGCCCATAGC
>NW_017306893.1:258753-260145 GCF_000935625.1 Nanorana parkeri
GCGCTCGCCCGTCCCTGCTGCCGACCTCCGGTCCCTCCGCTCTCCAGGCCCTTTGACTGACGTCCACCGTCCCTCTGGTCCGTCCGTCTGTTCCTCCGATCCTCTAGTCCCACCGACCTTCGATCCCGCTCCGGTGGCCCCGCCTCGAGTCCGCTGAACTGCTGGTCCCGCCGGTCTCCGTCTTTCCCGCTGTCCGTCTGGTCCTCCAGCTTGTCCCGCCGTCCTCCGACCTCTGGTCCTCCGGTTGTCCCGCTGGCCCCCGGTCTCGCCGCCTCTCTCGTCCTTTCTGCGTCTCTCGTCACCCACGCTGCTGCGCGCGCGCGCGTGTTTGCTCTCTCGATCTCTCGATCTCACTGGCAGAAATACTCCACAGCGCCACCCAGTGCTACCTCCACCTTAGACTTAGAAGTTAGGAGCCAGAGAGTGAGCCACTCGGTGAGCAACTCAACTAGCATTTTGAAAAGTAGGTTAGCAAAAGAACTTATGACAGATTAGGTTTAACTTTCATTTAATGAAGAAGGTATTTATTTATTGTAGGTGAGACAAAATGTGCTACAAAAGGGTTCTCAAATGATGGAGAAGATACAATAAGTAGTAGCAATGCATCAGGTGACACATAATAGACACCTAATCTTTCTGATTATGGAGGTAATAAGTGGAAGAATGGATCGGTTTAAAGCTGACTTTTCACTAATATACATTATTACATACTGCCCCCATCTAAAACCACTACATTATACAGCTAAAAAAAAAATCTATGGAAAAAAATTAGAAAACATACTACTGGGCTTACACCCATGGTGCCTAGGGAAGAACAATTATATGACCCTGCCATTCAGTTCTCGAGGAACCATGAGGATTCAAAATCTCATGAGAAGTTACATAGTTACATAGTATTTGAGGTTTAATAAAGACATTAGTCCATCAAGTCCAACCTATTAGGATCTCATTCTATGAGTACCCATACCCCTGTATATTACGGTCCCTTAAGAAATCGTCCAAAAGTTTCTTGAACAATTCCACATTATTTGCTGAAATCACCGCCTGTGGCAGTGAGTTCCAGACCCTAACTGATCTTACTGTGAAGAACCCCTTTCGCCCCTTGTGCTGGAATTTTTTTTCCACCAATTTTAGGTGATGGCCTCAAGGTTTTTGTAACGGAGTTAATTTTAAACAGTTTATCGCTAATGTTGCTACCACCATTAAACATTTTGTACATGGAAATCATATCCCCCCTTAATCTCCTCACCTCTAATGTGAACATGTTTAAATTTAGTAGCCTCGTCTCGTAGCTCTGGTCCTCCATACCCCTAATTAGTTTGGTTGCCCTTCGCTGGACTTTTTCCAACTCAAGGACATCTTTTCTTAGTACTGGTGACCAGAACTGGACCG
>NW_017306893.1:260619-266750 GCF_000935625.1 Nanorana parkeri
CCACTGGGGTATATTTTGAGTTAAACTGGGAGTTTTATCATGTGTGTCAAACCCGTTTCCCTCCCGAGTGTATACTGAGGAGAAAAAAGCGTTCAGCGCCTCGGCCCTCTCCTTGTCGTTTGTGACTAGCTTCCCGCTTCCATCCTTTATTGGGCCTATCTGCTCCTTTCTCACCTTTTTACTGTTAATATATTGGTAAAATGTTTTGGGGTTCTTTTTACTATCTGCGGCGATATGCTTTTCGCACTCAGTTTTAGCTGCCCGGATTTCTAGTTTGCATTTTTTGTTACATTCTTTGTAGTTAAGGAACGCCAATGCCGTCCCTTCCGTCTTATATTTTATAAATGTCGCTCTCTTGTCCTTGACGTGTTGTTTTACAGTTTTATTAAACCATATTGGTTTAGTCTTTGATCTTCCCTCCCCCCCACTTTCTAGTTTAAAAGCTCCAAGTTTATTCCTGCTCTGTCCTGAAGCGTTTTTGTGTGACATTTCAGATACAAACAGGGTTACTCACTTAGCTGCCGAAGGCAGCCGAGTGAATAACCCACCCGAAGTAAAGTGAGCCGAACAACGTTCAGCTATTCGCTCCGCCTCAGTCCTGCTGATTTCAGCTGTACATCGGCTGAAATCAGCCGTACATCAGCTGCCTTCGGTCGGCCGAACATGCTCTGCATGTTCGGCTAAGCCGAAGTGCAGAGGGACTTCGACTCAGCAGATCCAACATCTGGATCAGCTGAGCTGAAGCTCTGGCAGCTCACTTGCTGCCATTCGGTCTATTCTCATAGGGGCCAAATGGCAGTGAGTGAATAGCCGAATGCCGTTGAGCGGCATTGGGCTCGGCTATTCTGCTCGGTACCTACGAGGTACCGAGCAGAATTGCAAAACAGCAGATGAATGAAAAAAAAAAGTTGAAAAATTATTTTCAAAATGTAAAACAATAGGAAAGTTAAAAAAAATTAATATTTTAAAGAAAAGAAAAAAAAGAACAATTGGGCGGAGCTAGCGGTGACAGCTAGCTCCACCCAACTGCTTCCTACTGACCGCCACCTGCCAGAGTCTTCTAGCAGGTCCTGGCCAATGAATAATAACTGGGTGGATCCAGCCGGCCCAGCTCATTTGGGGACGCTGATCTGTCATTACAATTAGGCGGAGCGAGCCATGAGATTAGGCTGGCTCCGCACAGCTGTCATTTGCGTGGAGAATGGACAGCCCTTCGGCAAGCTGTTCTCCCCACTTCACTGTCACTTCAGCTCAGTCAAGCCGATACATATGCCTTAGCCTCGGCTGAGCCGCTCAGCTGCCTTTGGCTGCTGTATGGGCTATTGTGAAAAGCCCGTACAGCAGCCCTTCGGCTCGACTGAACCAAAGGATAGAGGCGGCCGAAGAGAGTTGAAAGATCAGCCAAAGCTACAGCTGGATCATTTGGCTCTTTAGTGAATAACCCCCTTAGTGTTCTCAGGATCATACTGGAAGGTGTTATTTTGTACATTAATTTTAAAAAATATAATGCATCAATTTTAGATGGTGGTGTGTGGGTGGAAGGGGGGGGGGGCATATGTAATAAGCGGACATTACATTTTAGTGCAAAGTCCACTTTACAGGAAACATGGAGACTACCATTGATGAGCTCAGTTTGAAACTCTTGTTTCTGGTTGTATTTTGGTTGTATCTAACTTTAGTACCGAGTCACTGATTCAAAAGAGGTATACAGCAGTAGGAGCAAAGTCAGAAGTCCTGGTCTTTGCTCCTGTTCTGGGTCACTGACTTGAAGTTTTTTTGCTATTAGATTAGCAGACAGGGAGCCAAATATAATTTTCAGGAGAAGACAGCAGAGCAAACTGACTTATTTGTCTTAGTTCAGTTTTCCTTTAAGTTTAAAAAGGGGTCCTAAGCAAGATCACATTAGCCCTTCCCTCAAATACTAAGCATCAGTTTTTTTAAGGTAATCCAATTGCTTAGATCTGGTCTAAGTGGGTATAATGATGGGGTGCATGTACAGAACACTATGAGAACATCCAGCTATGATTTTTACCAACTAATTACCAGGTTGACTTTGAGAATATAGTTGGGCCAAAACAAAATTACTTAAGCTCTCCGTCAAATACTGAACATCAGTTTATAAGTTAATCCTATTACTACATATGCTCTATATGGGTAAAATGATGGAATGCAAGTACACAACACTCTGAGAATATGCAGCCATGATTTTTCATTTCACCAAGCAATTACCAGTAATTTTCTTTTCATCTTTTTCAAGCAAAAGATCTAATAATTTAGGTGTATTTGTGCAGTGGCAAAATTATTGGAGCATGCTAAGATTAGCATTAAAGTGGAACTGTAGGGGTGACAGCTCTTCGCATAATGTGCGAGTATGCGCTCATACTTTCACACTATTGCAGATTCACATTGCTGTTTGCCCTCCTTTAGGTCTGTCAGTTCAGAAACATCTGCTAAAACCCCTTCAGAACCCCATAGTCCTTTGCTCCACCAGACACCATGTTCCCACCTGCCTCAGCTCATGCCAGCTGCTAAGCCATACATTAAAGAAAACTGTGAGGCACAGAGGAAAATAATTGAGCTTATGATCTACTGACTCTCAGACTGCCAAGTGAAGTATGTATCCACAAATAGCATTAAACAATTTCTGCATCTATTTCTCGGTTTGTGGCTTGCAGTATTGTTCAAAGTTTGGTTAAAACTTCTTCTGAGCTTGCATCCCTCCTGTTTGTTCATTGGGTACCTATTGATGACATAACACCTCCGCATTTGCACAGTAGTTACATCGCTCTGGCACTGGGCTCCATTCTTGGCATCTTACAAATGTTGGGAATGGGATGGGTGTGTACATTGCACTGCATACTGTACAAATAGCTCAGAGCAAGAGAAAATACATGCAAAGTCTCTTCTGCCAGAAACATTCTATCCCTTAGCAAATATTTTTAGCAAAGTCCCCTTTTAATAGGTACTAAAAGGATTATATCATCAACAAACGACAAAGACACAACATAAGCTGAACTTGGTGTCTTCCTTGAACATTCTTTTTTTACTGTGTCCTTGAATACAGACCTAATATTCATATAATTAAAAATCTTTGCACTAACGTTTTATAGAAAAGCTTTATACATACTTGTATTATCTTTAATGGTACCTACAAAAGGAAATATCAAAAAGCTATATTAGCCAATGAGAAAAGTACCCAAAGCATAATGAAAGGCAAAATCTTCCTCAGTACACATTAATACTCCATTCTGCCTAACTGATAGGAATCAGCAGAACAGTTTAAAGCTGAAATAATTCATTGCCTTCTCTCTATGCAGGTCTTGAAAATAAACCACATCATTTTAAATATCAATCAATATTGGAAATACTCCTTGCAGCCAAATAAACCTTGCAACGATGCTGGTGGAAACAAACAAAAAAAAATTTCTCAGCCTTAACTGTAAACATGAGTAGAGAAAATTGTACCATTTCTGAGGAGTCCTTGCCCAGGTGCTTTTTTTTAATACATTCTATAAACAGAGACAGCACTGCACTTTACAAAAAGAAAAAAATAACTAGATATTATAAAAAGTATATACATGAACAATTATTGTGAATTTTACCGAATATATACATAATTCATATATTATCTATCCCAATATCCTGAAAATTACAATACATTTTAAGTATTACAAATAAGAATTCATAGATATATTTCAAAATAAGGCGCTCCAAATTTCAAATGTGTTCCACAATAAAGTAATTCCAAAACACAATGTGCTCCAAGTGCTTAGAAAGTTCAACCATCTATTTCCCAAAAAACCAAACATATCAAAATCAATCCTCATTCACATCCACAAATGCCAATAGTGCCGACAACTTCACACCACACTCACTAGAGGGAATAGACCATATAGTAATGGTTAAATATCATATGAAATGACAACAACTTCAGTTTTGGGCCTCTCATTCAAGGTGATGCTTGCAACCTCCACCCACCGCTATATGTGTTGATTATCTCACACAGCACTTGCTAGAGGTAATAAATATAAATATTCAGATTTGTTTTTTTATATCAGCAGTAATCCTTCTCATTGCTTAATAGTTCTTGTCATCTTCATTGGGGTTAATTCAGGTATTCCACCAGCAAGGTAAATGGGACCCCATGGAAAAATAAAAAAAGTTGGGTCCCCCCTTAATATCAGGAACACACTAAACCTTAGAATCTCCCCTTTTCAGATCTGAATCGCCCCTTTAATGTCAGTAACCCCTTTTACATTAGGAATCCCCTTCACATCAGGAGCCCTCTTCACATCAGATCCCCCTTCTTTCACATCAGAGTTCCCCCATTATCCCCACATTCAGACTTTAACGTATGTGGAAAAATAAAAAAATACTCTACATGCGAAGTGGTTCAAACATCCTCAAGGTCAAGCAAAAACATGGGACCATTGGATAGAGGGGCGAGGCTATATGTGGCTGGAGAGTCAGGAAAATATCATACCCCTGTGTCTTCTAAGCCCAGCAATACATTAAGACAGAAGCTTGTACAAGAATTAACACCTGAACACAAGTGAAGTAACTTGGTATATGTAGTGTAGTGTGGTGAGGAAGACCTGTAGAATAGGGAGACAAAGTAACCTATTAAAACATGGATGATCCAACATTGGACGATTTACTCTGCAGGTAAATATTTAGCAGTTTTTCTACATCTTAAAGAAAAGGGACATTCTTTTGAGGACAGTAAGGTGCACATTTTGGAGAAAAAGAACAGACTCACAAAATGCATTGAAGAGGGCATCTATGTCAAAATGAAACAACTACCCCTAAACAGGAGTGGGGGCCCTAGACACCATCTGTAACCCTCATAGAATGCCATTTTAGTATCTCTATCCTAGAGATTTGACAACTATTCATCCAAGTAAATTGAAGTATTAATACATGGTGCAGACTTCCTGGCAATGTGGGATTATGTAATGTAATGTAATCACACCTCCAATCCCGTTCTTGGATAATCAACATCTGCTTTGACACATTTCATAATGAATGGGATAATATGAGTTACATGTGTATCTATAAATGCGGGGACAAGTTTTGACACTCATAATAACTAAACAAGTAACTTAGATAAGCTTCAAAATATTCTTAACATTACAGAACAAGTCCAGTTAAATGAGACTAACTACTAACTACAGCTTTGATTATGTTTTACATCAACATAACTCCAAGGTTCCTAGCACTTTGTGTTCTGCGGTGATTGCATAAATGCAATCACCTGCAAGCCAGCATAGAAACCAGTATTTATGATCTTTCTCTTTGAAGACATTGGAGATAATTTATTAAAGGAGTCAAGACTGTTTACTTAGTTAAGTGATTTTTTTAACTTTTATAAAATAAATGTTTACTGAGCTTAGTAAGAAAGGTAGAAGCATTGTTCACTTTGATCACCCAGTCACAAGGGGAATTGATTAAACATTATATTTTCTTAGACAAAAATGGTTAATTTATTGAACATAGCTTAACTATATTTACTAAGATCAGTGAATGTTAACTTTTCAAATTGAACTATGTATACTCCTTTAGTAATTCATCCCCTACTGAATCAAACAGTTAGACTGGCTGGACAGTAGGATGGGAGTAAGAACACCCTTGGTAAGTATCTGGATTCTCCCTTTAGGTTTTATAGCTTGTTGGCAGCATGGAAAGCGGCAGGACAAAAGTCAGTTTCTGTTTTCCACCCATTGCAGCTTATGTACTGTATATCCCAAAGTGTAATTTGAAGACGTACATATATCTGAAAATTCACAAGTATAGCATTCTGAAAATTTCAATTAGGATGAGTTCCAGAAAATCATTCCATATTCATTTGTAAGACATTTATACTACTATGCTATGCAACTACACTCTGATTATTGTACTTATAAAACTTAAAAGACTACCTGTATATTCAGCAGCTGTTTGCTATCATATGTTCCCTGACAATAGCAAAAGAAAAATCCCGATATGTAAACTTGGCATAGCTGTGACTGAACGAGGTATAATTTTGGCACTTAAATAACAAATGACAAAATAATATTTGGAGCAAAATGTAATAATATGAAACAAGTATAACAAATTTTGTGGTAGATGTTTTTTTAATATAATAATAAAAA
>NW_017306893.1:266993-300983 GCF_000935625.1 Nanorana parkeri
ATATATATATAAAAACATGGACAATCTCAAGGTTACAAGTCCATCTCCAGAGATCTTAATGTTCCTGTGTCTACTGTGCACAACATTGTCAAGAAGTTTACAGCCCATGGCACTGTAGCTAATCTCCCTGGATGTGGACGAAAGAGAACAGTTGATCAAAGATTGGAAGGAAGGATTGTTCAAATGGTGGATAAAGACCCTTGATTCAAGCAAAGGGTACAACTGTGTCAGCTCGCACTATACAACAGCACACTCACCAGCCATCATGCAAAAAAAATTGTCTCACCGCTAAAGTTAAAAACAGAGGTTTTAGATACACGTCTTCTGCAGAATATGTGAAAGCCGCACTGCCTCGCCAAGGCACCTCTATGTAGTGCGGTCCTAACTCTAACCTATGAGAGTCTCCATCTTGGAGCACATGTAGCAAAAGATAAAATTGGGTGCAGGTTTGCCAGGAGGCAGACCAACCCCATTTAAAGGCACAGGGACACACAAGGGCACATCACAACAGCAGCTGATACCCCCAATGTGTCACTGCACCAAATCAGTCAAGCAAAACAAATGGCAAATGCACTCATCAACTTATCACCAGCTTTAAAGCAAGGTGCACATGGAAGGAATGTAGCTAATCTCCCTGGACATGGACGAAAGAGAACAGTTGATCAAAGATTGCAAGGAAGGATTGTTCGAATGGTGGATAAAGACCCTCGATCAACTTCCAGACAAATTCAAGCTGACCTTCAAGCAAAGGGTACAACTGTGTCAGCTCGCACTATACAACACCAAAATTTTCCCAGCACACACACCAGCCAGCATGCAAAAAAACCTTTCTAACCACTAATGTTAAAGATGTTATTATATTATATGTCGCCATCTGAATGAAAAGGGACGCTATGGTAGGAGACCCAGGAGGACCCCTCTGCTGAGACAGAAACATAAAAAAGCCAGATTGGAGTTTGCCAAAACTTACCTGAGGAAGCCAAAATTCTTTTGGGAGAATCTGCTAAGGACAGAGCAAACAAAATTACAGCTTTTTGGTAAAGCCCATCATTCTACTGTTTTCAGAAAAAGAAATGAAGCCTTTAAAGAAAAAAATACAGTCCCTACAGTCAAACATGGTGAAGGTTCACTGATGTTTTGGGGTTGCTTTGCTGCTTCAGGCACTGGATGTCCTGCCTGTGTGCATGGCATTATGAAATCTGAAGACTACCATATCATTCTGGGGTGCAATGTAGGGCCCTGTGTCAGAAAGTTGGGTCTCCGTCAGAGGTCATGGGTCTTACAGCAGGACAATGACCAAAAAGCACACGTCAAAAAGCAACCAGAAATGGTTTCAGACAAATTGCTGGAGAGTGCTGGACTGGCCAGCATTGAGTCAAGATCTAAATCCCATAGAGCACCTGTGGAGAGATCTCAAAATAGCAGTTGGGAAAAGGAACCCTTACTATCTGAGAGACCTGGAGCAGTTGGCGAAAGAAGAGTGGTCCAAAATTCCTGAAGAGAGGTGTAGGAAACTTATTGATGGTTACAGGAAGTGGTTGATTTCAGTTATTTTTTCCAAGGGCTGTGCTACCAAATATTAATTGAGGGTGCCAATAATTTTGTCCAGTCCATTTTTGGTATGACACTTTTTTGTGTCATACCAATACAAACAAAAGAAATAAACATGAGAATGCCTAAACATTTGTAATTGCAACAATTGCAATATACACATATCTTTTTAAATGGCCTGTCAGCATTAGCCGACAACATTCACAACATGCAGTGATGCTGACAGTGGGTGGAGCCAGATGGGGATGTCGAGGCTATTTCCCTCTTTAAGTTCATCTACTTTGTGACTGAAAGCAGTTAGTGGGTGGATTCCATAGCCAATAGAAGGCTGTCTGAGTTTCCCATCAGGCCCTGTCCACTCTTACCTAAATATAAACAAAAGAGTCGGTATACCCAGCGAGGTTCATTGGCCAAAAATGGACATGGGCATTACTGGTTATACTCCACTCCTTCGTGTACATTCAGCTGCTGGGACTGGAGCTGCCATTCAATAATACTCTCCCAATGGGTGCAGACATGTCAGGCGGTCAGTGGGGTTTTTCTATTGACAGTCAGCGGACATTGATCACCATGATTAACAAGGATCTGCATTGCATCACACATGATGTGATTGATGATGGATATACAGCGTGGGCTTTTTCTGGTGGGTTTTTAATTTTTTATAAAGCACTTGTCAAAAAGTGTGGTGTCTTTATTTACACTTATACTTTTGTTTTTGTAAAGGAGTAGGGTTATTGTGTAGCCCTTATTCATACATGTAGGGTAAGGGCTTGCATCTTGGGGACCCCTTTATTCTTAAAGGGACTACCAGATTCAGATTATCCCCCTGCCTGCAGATGCCCACATACTCTTGGAAACCAGATGTGGGAAAGAGACCCTTTTGTTCATCAAAATGGTGACAAGATGCTTTGCACCTCCCCCACCCTGTCATGGTACCCATCCATGTTATGGGCAAGTGGCCTGTTATGGATCAGGAGGTAGGGGGCTCAGACTTGATCACCTCTTTTATATAGCCTGTCAGGCTGTTACTCGGAGAAGGGTCTGGCAATGGATTTTGGGGGGGGCGGGGTGTGATTCCAGAAGCCCTGGGCTCCTAGTAAAGTTCTTTAATACCCCATCTCTTAGATGCCAGAAAGAGCTTGATTCCCTTAACGTGGAAATGTCATGGGACTTCCTCCATAAGGGAATGGCTGCTTAAAATCCAAAGTACAGAGGAGTGGATGTACAAGTCACAGGAGAAGTATGACCATTTTTATCACACCTGGGCAGTTTAGATTACCTTTACTAATTCTGAATCCTATAAAAATCTAATACCCTTAGCTGAAGAAACTGGAAATTGCAAATTCTTCCAATTCTTGCTTGGACTAGGGGGCATGTCCTGGATGTCCTAGATATTATGTGGGCTTGATAAGCATGGCAGCAGATTATAAGCAAGTAATGTTTTCTGTGTGGGTGTTCTTGCCCCCTTTTTTTTTCTTCTCCCCTGCCTTTTGCCTAGCCCCCTTCCCACCTGGAAAACCTCCACCCAGTACCCCGTTCACTTCTGATTCCCTTCCCCTGTTGAGCCTTAGTTTGGTTCATATGTCAGTATAACACATTTTTTACTGATATGACAGATCACATATGTAGTTCAACTGTTTGTTCACCTGCTTGGAGGTTTACGTTATAGTGTTTTTTAAGCACTTTAAGCTCCCATTAGATATTGCATGAAAATCTACATTATCAGCTTTTGATGAGCAATTTGACTCATCTTCCATTTGCTTAAAACCTCCATGTTATCTAGTTAGGCCAACTTTTCTTTATTTCACTTTTTGACTATGAAACCCAGACTCTTATACTGAGAGTTAAGGTTCCCTAACAATCAGGATTATTGCTAGCAAGTCAAAAAGTATATGTCAAGCCAGTCTAATTTTAGATTGAGTGGGGAACAGCTAGAACTCCTAACAGGTTTTTGCTTCTATCTGGGGCTCCATTATAGAGATCTACCTTGACTTTCTGTCCTTCAGACAACAGTTTCACTAGACAGGAACTTAGGAAAATCTATAACAGGGACACAGACAGAAACAGGAAAATTGTATTTCATACTTACCGCAATTTTCCTTTCCTGACGGCTCCATGTCGGCACACGAGTGGGTACAGGCTCCGCCCCCCCATCTGATAGGACCTAATAGCTCATAAGTTTGAGCCTCCCCCCAGCCAATACGTTACATCTCTAGCAACTCCTGACTGGGTGGGAAACTGTGCCGACATGGAGCCGTCAGGAAAGGAAAATTGCGGTAAGTATGAAATACAATTTTCCTGTTTCCCTGACTGCTCCATGTCGGCACACGAGTGGGAAATAACTCGCAACAACACAAGGGCGGGAATGCTAATAATTTAATTGCCAACAGAAGAAGAAGAAGCAACAACTCTACGGCCAAACTCGACCGTAGTCAGAGCCGCCGGCTCAATACAGTAGTGTCGCATAAACGTAGTCACAGAGGACCACGTAGCTGCCTTGCAGACCATCTCGGGCGAAACACCGCTCATAGCTGCCCACGAAGTCGAGATACTTCTAGTCGAATGTGCCGTCGTATGCCCAGGAGCTGCCAACCCTGCAGCCCCATATGCCAACGTAATCACTTTCACCATCCAGGTAGAGATAATTCGTGTAGAGGCTCGCAAGCCTTTCCGGGCACCAGCTGGTATTATGAACAAGTGATCAAACTTCCTGAAGGAGACCGTAGCAGCAAGGTAGGACCGTAAGGCACCACCCACGTCCAGGCGAGCCAGTTGATCATCCCCATCGGGATCACAGAAGAGAAGAACGATCTCCTGGTTGATATGGAAGCAGGAAGCAACCTTAGGAACGAATCCGAGCATCGGCACCAGGACCACCCGGTCCGTCAAGAAAGTGGTGAAATGTTCTTTGCACCCTAGGGCAGCAAGT
Source organism: Nanorana parkeri (assembly GCF_000935625.1). Lineage (NCBI taxonomy): Eukaryota > Metazoa > Chordata > Amphibia > Anura > Dicroglossidae > Nanorana > Nanorana parkeri. Next base: position 271,474 of record NW_017306893.1, read on the forward strand.
TAGGATTCCCTCCTAGCCGAGGATATAGCCACCAAAAAGACGGTCTTCAAGGTTAGTTTCCAAAGGGACAGGCCATCCCCGAACTCCGCAGAGGCCAGAAAGTCAAGGACTAATGGCAGGTCCCATTTAGGAAGTAACGGCTTCCGAGGGGGGCGGGCCCCAGGCACCACCCACGTCCAGGCGAGCCAGCTGATCATCCCCATCGGGATCACAGAAGGGAAGAACGATCTCCTGGTTGATATGGAAGCAGGAAGCAACCTTAGGAACGAATCCGAGCATCGGCACCAGGACCACCCGGTCCGCCAAGAAAGTGGTGAAAGGTTCTTTGCACCCTAGGGCAGCAAGTTCGGATACCCTCCTAGCCGAGGATATAGCCACCAAAAAGACGGTCTTCAAGGTTAGTTTCCAAAGGGACAGGCCGTCCCCGAACTCCGCAGAGGCCAGAAAGTCAAGGACTAATGGCAGGTCCCATTTAGGAAGTAACGGCTTCCGAGGAGGCTGGACCCTCAGGACAGCCCTGAAAAACTTGATCACGAGAGGCTCCGTAGCCCACCGGAACCCCGTGAAGGCAGAAATGGCAGAAACATGACCCTTCAAAGTCCTAAGGCTCAGGTGAAGCTCGAGGCCTTTCTGCAAAAAGTCCAGGACATGGCACACTCGGGGTGATTCTGGCGAAAAAACGTGAAGAGCTGCAAAATCCACAAACTTCAGCCACACGCTGTTGTAAGTCCGGTTGGTGGAAACTTTCCGCGCCTGAAGCAGAGTGTTCAGTACTGCCTCTGAGCACCCCAGGTCCCTCAACTGCCGCCTCTCAAGATCCATGCCGTTAGGTATAGCCTGTCGGGAGCGAGGTGGAACAGCGGACCTTGGGTCAGCAAATCCTTCGACACTGGCAATGGCAACGGGTTCCCCACCGTCATTTGCTGCAATAGGGGATACCACGGGCGTTTCGGCCAGTTGGGCAACACCGCCAGGATCGTCACTCGCTCCCTGCTGAGTCGTTTCAAGAAACTGAGGATGAGGGGAACGGGAGGAAAGGTGTACGCTGTCCGAAATGTCCATTCCGAGGTGATGGCATCCGATGCCACCGCTTGGGGGCATGGAAACCTGGACATGAACTTCGGGAGCTTGGCATTGTCTGGCATCGCAAACAGATCGATCTGGGGAAGAAAGGCCCACTCCGTCAACCTCCGGAACGCTGGTCGTGACAGGGACCACTCGTTGTTGTCGAGGCGGGTCCTGGAAAGGTAATCCGCCTGAAGGTTGGCACGACCCGGAACATAGACTGCTGTGAGATCCAAGAGATTGGACTGAGCCCAGGAGAGAATCGGTGCCACTTCTGATAGAAGCCCCAGACTGCGAGTCCCCCCTTGCTTCCTCACGTAGGCCACCGCAGTGACATTGTCCAGCTTCAGAAGGACTGAGTGAGACCGAACGAGTGACTGGAAGGCCAGGAGAGCTTGGAAGGCGGCTCTCAACTCCAGAATGTTGGAAACCACACCCTTCATTGGAAAGGGCCAACGACCCTGGGCCGAGAGACCCTGGCAAGTCGCTCCCCAGCCTGACTCGCTGGCGTCTGAGTAAATTACCATCCACTGGATGGGCAGCAGGGAATGACAGATGAGTAAGTTGGGCCGGTGCAGCCACCACTGGAGACTCTCCCTCATCGTACGGGTAATACGGATCATTTGATGTAAGGACTCCGACCGCCACTGTGCCAGGAATAAGGTTTGGAAGGTCCGGGACCTCCATTGGGCCCACCTCACCATCGGGATGGTTGCCACCATTGTGCCGACTATGCCAAGGCAGTGAGCCGCGGAGAGGGACGTGGCTGAGGTGGCCACAGACAACCTCTGACATATCACCGGGAGCTTCTCCGGAGGAAGAGACACTGAAGCCCGCATGGTATCTATCCTTGCCCCTAGATACACCAAGTCCCGGGTAAATTTACCCCGGCTAGACGTAGCCTGACGCTCCACCGAAGGAGATCTATGTCGACCACGGTTACTGTTGCGAGCGTGTCGCCGATCTCTGGAGGGCGATTCGTATCTTGAGGAAGAGGAGGAACGATGTCTGGCTCTTCTAGAACGCAAACTATCTCTATGGGACCTGGATGGCCTGGAAAAAATGGCCCATTATAAACTAAAATAATTCAAATAGAAAAGAAAAAACCTAAACCAGGCTACAGCCGCCTACCTTCTCTGCAGATGCTGGTCTACCGCAGGGGTTGGGTTGTCGCTGGGCATAGTGGAGACAGTGTGGCTACAGGTGAGGAAAGACAAGCATGACAGTTCAGTCAGGATAACACAAAAATACACCATAACAGTGTCCACCTGGATCGCAACCAGGCCCCCCCTACCTGTAACAGCCGAAAACCAGCCAGAAATAACAGCAGATGCGTCGAATTGCAGCAGAGCAAGCCGACCACGGCTCCCTTAAATAGGGAAAAAGACACCGAGTGGCCACGCCCCCACGCCGCATCGCGCACGCCCAGAGGGAGCCAGAACGAGGCGTGGAACGCAAGAATGCGTTCCACTGCCGCCCAGAGACGAGGGAGACGATACTCACAGGCACCTCCCCCCTCACTCGCACAACAGAACGCCGCACACACGTAGCCATACTGCCCCAGCCCCCCTTTAGAATATGAAAAACCGGATTTACAGGCATACCTCCGCCTCACAGACCAGGAGAGAGGCTCCTCAGCACAGCCCAATGTCGGACATCCAGCGAGGACAGCACCCGATCCGCATATGGGTGGACGGCCCAGGATTTACCCCCGCCAGGTAAGCGACTGTAGTCCTCCTGCCTATCAGACTCCATAAGGAGGAAAAAAGAGGAACGTATTGGCTGGGGGGAGGCTCAAACTTATGAGCTATTAGGTCCTATCAGATGGGGGGGCGGAGCCTGTACCCACTCGTGTGCCGACATGGAGCAGTCAGGGAAATACAAATCTGACAAGGGTTCTAACCTTTCCCTACACTACCTAAGAAAATAATGTTTATTTTTTCTTGCTGTTGAAGAGTCTGTGTAAAGTACTAAGTACTACTGAGTACAATGTCTGGTAAAAATCTGTTCGCAAGATAGGAAGTGAAGCAAAACACTCTAACAGAGCCACTAAAAAAAACGTTTTGATCAATCATACCCTTCAATGACATCCTGTCTAAGTGGCTATTTTTTCTAATTGTAAGCTCCCTCATGCAACCTGACATTTTTGTATTATTCAAGTAATGCTGCAAAGCATGTTCTTAAAAAACGTTGTATTCATACAACTGTAGTAGCAAAATGAGTTGAAAGAAATACAAATCCTTTGGAGGGTTTTATCTAATTTAGCCGTTTGCCTGGAGTTTAGCTTTAAAGTGTTTATATAAAGCCAAACATTTCAAAATGTAAGTTTTTTGTGAAGTTTTTTTTTTATTTGCTGTCTCCCAAACTTTCCTTTCACTTCCTATTCCCAAAACTTAAAAGGAAATAAGTAAAAACATCTCCAAAGTTATAGGCAATTCCCTCTTAGAAAGATGTCACAGAAACATTTGTTTGCCCCCCCAGAAGATTTCTCCATGCCTTATGTTGTCATATAAAAGTAGGTTTCCCAGCAGTTTGAGCCACTGGCAATTGTCATCCTGACAAATAGAGAAGGTGAATCTTCCCAGCAGTGCCCAGACAACAATAATTCTGGGCACTGAGATGGGCATCAGAGATTCTAACCTTTCCTTTAAATATGCTTTAAGAAAATAGTAATCATAAATTAAATAATGTGCATTTTTACTCCCGGCTGTTGGCTTTCTAGCGCAAGTGGCTTGGCAACTTTACAGCTTGTATATGCTGCAGAAGGTGCTAACTCCGTTCACGGATCTTCCCTGTGAAGAATGACACTGGAAGCTATCAACGCTGATCACTTTAGTGTTCAGCACTGTCATTCTCCAGCCTTCATTTCTAGGGAAGTGTTGATTGAGTACAATTTGTGTTCAGCATTATTCACTGTCAACTCTTAATGGATTTTACCTTGTTCCCTATGGACAATTTGGTGTACTGTAGTTTTTTGCCATTTGGCAGATGTGTAACTGTTAGGCTTGACTTATTTGGTTTCTGTATACTCGGTGCAACCTCTTATTTAAAAATTTACCAAAAAATGGGTATTATATTGTGTTTGTGTGTGCTAAAATTCATTTGAATGCTTTTTTGTTACTGAAAAATTGGGTTTGACAAACTGTTGCGCTAATTTTGTGTGACATAAAAAATTACAGCTGCCATTATTTTATTCTCTAGGGTCTCTGCTTTTATAAAATTTACATTGTTTTGGCAGATTTAAGTAATCTTCAGGCCTAAAATGTGCATTTTAACATGTGTGCAAAAAAAGCTCTGGCAGAGAAAGGGTTAAACAACAGAATATATTAAATGTGTAAAGAAACTTAAAGTGGAGGTCCAACTAAAATGTTTTATCTTAGTTTATTTAAAGCAAGGAAGTGTTAGATTTAGTTGGGTTTTTTACTGCCATTCTGAGATTCACTCTCGCTTTCTGTTCTGATGACAATAATTACCAGAAGTGAGGGGAACTCTATAGCAGCAATGTAGACCAAAATAAAAATGCTTCTCTTTAGCAGAGTAGAGGTCAGATTTTAATTTCTGTCGGTTTCCCTCTTAAAGAAGAACTCTAGTTAAAATTGTTCTTAACCTCTGCATTGGGGCTACCACACTGTAAGGGTTAACTGCTCATTTTGGTCTAGGGAGCAAAATAAGAAAGATACATTCATCTAATCCTCTCAGCCAGCTTGCTCTTAAACTGGTCACTGGAGCCTCTCTCCCCCTCTGCTGCAGGGGTCTAAAGTCCCATAAATCATCATGTTCTAAACACTGTGTATAGGATGTGAGGATGCAGAGGGACATTGCATTGCTGCAGCATAGGAGGGGACAGGCTGGAAGGGGTGCTGCCTCGGCCAGCCAGCTTTGCAGATTGAGTGAGTATAGCTTTATAAATGAGCAATTTACCATTGCATTCCTGGGTTAGCCCCACTTTAAGGGTTAATACAAATTTTCCCCAGAGTTCTTCTTTAAAGATTCTACCTCAATTCCTGTTTGGCGAAACAGCAAGACAGGAAGTGAGAGTTAATCTCTCTAACTGAGCCCCAGAGGGCAGTAAAACCGAGCAGGAGTTCTAATTCTTACCCATTCCATCCAAAACCAGAAAAAGGTTTTTCTGGCTCGACATAGACTTTAGTCACTTCTCTAAGTCAAGTGTAATATAATAGCGTCATTTTACTGCATTTCTCTGAATTACCTCACACCTAATTCACAGGATTAATTAATATTTTAGAGGCGTGAAGTTTATCAACTTTATTTCAAAGTATTTGATAGAAACAGTTATAAATCAGTTTTCAATAATATTTCTGTAAGCCATGAATGAGATGCCGGAATGCAGACTAAAATATGCCTATTAAATAGTCTGAAGCACTCACCTTTAATTATATTTCTGTTCAGTGCAGTACAGTATAAAACAATGTATTATTCATGCTTCAGTGTGTACCACTTACCACAACAGTTAAGTTTTTATAGGCTGCAAAATAATACGATTGTTAAGAGCCCTTGATATGTCTTTTGTAAAACTGCTTCTTCTTTATTTTAACACGTACAAAGAATATAAATATTTTCCTTTGTTGAAATTCTGAAAAACATTTTCTAAAAGAGATAACACAAAACAATGATTACAAAAATGTGGGCGGTACTTATGTATTATCTCTGTTTTGTAGAAACACTGAGTACAAAAAATATTGCCTATTCTAATGTAAGACACATACTACACATGTCAAACACACAAATAATTAAAAGAAAGTGTGTCAGTTTGACCATTGGACACATTTTGCTCAAAATAAAACGTAAACAAATTATATGATAAAATAGTAAAAACAACAATTATTTTTACAGTAATCGATTAGTTTACAAAGCTCCAAGTTCGAGTCAAACTGGTTGTTATTTACCAAATCTAAAGTTACAATTTGGAAAAGGGACACTTCAGCTTATGATAGGTTCTCTATACTGTATATGCATTATTGCCAATTAAAGAGGCAGGGAGCTACCTTGAAATGTGTCATGATTCAATAAACCTTTATACATCACCTCAATGTTTTTGGTGGAGTGTGTATACCATTCTACATTCATCACCATTGATTCTTGGGGATGAATGATCTCTACTACACTAGGCACCTTAGCATCTGCACCCTACCTAATTAAGCATTATAGCTGTAGTACACAGAATATGAGCGGTTTCAATTTGCACTAACAGAGCCAAAAAAATAAATCACCAGATATATCCAGTCCTATTAGATATAGTCACTGTTCGGAAGTGCCACTACATGCAGGCAGCTGCGGGTTCAGCATCTACTGAAAACAATAACTACAATGCAGATTCCTCTATGCACACTGTTTAGCCTGGACAAGGCAATAGACTGGGCTGAACAAGCGAAAACCAGCCACACATGGCCAGCTTTATCTACTTTATAGCATAATACTAACTCATTATGATGCCCTTTCTAAGATAGAACTTCTATACTGTTGATGGGGTATTATATGGATTGTTTTTTCACCTGATCCACTCTTGTTCCAAGCTTCCCTGCTGATTATAGAGTTATCTCTATTGGCATATTTAGGATTCCACACGTCTGCTTGTAAACAAGCAGCATACTAAAATGTGTATATTTGCAACATTTGTTGCACATTGTTTTATAATACTTTGGAAGCCATTTCACCAGCTGTATTTCTTTTCGAAGAGACAAAAAGCTAAGTTGTGGCCCGGAACAATAGTGAACTGATTATTTTTGGTCAAAAGTGGAGTATTTTTTAGAAAATATGGTATACCTTGGAACAAATTTGTGATTTAGAACAGATACAGTAGAGGAGGAAGAGGTTGTATTTACCCCTTTGCTGCCAGTGCCGTTTTTTTTTATTTTGTGTTTGTTATATTTATGTTAAAATACACGTTTTAGGTCTAATAATTGCTTTAGGTTCCCCAAAATTATATATTTTCTGAAACCTGTAGAATAACCCTGGACAATAAATTGGCGTCCCTTGCAATTTTTATGGTATGCGGAAACATTGGGGGCTTCAGCTGCCGTTGTGATGTGCTGGGCTTCTGGTGTGTCCCTGTGCCTTTAAGAAGGAATCTGCTGCCAATTCATCCTTTGCTATGTATATGCTCCAAGATGGAGGCTTTCATAGATTAGAGTTAGGACCACACTTCACAGACTAGGCAGTGTGGTTACACATATTTTGTAAAAGTTGTGCAACAAAAACCTCTTTTTTTTACCGTAGTAGTTAGACAATGTATGTTTTTGTTTGTAGGCTGGCTGGTGAGTGTGCTGGGAAATGTTTGCTTTTGTACTGTGTAAAGCCCTTCCATGTGCACCTTACCTTAAAACTAATTATGAATTGATGAGTATGTTTGCCATTTGCATTGCTTCTTGCAATTTTTATACCACACTATATTAGCACAATATTTTATCAATCTGAAATATTTAGTGAAAGCAATGCATTCAAATGAATTTTTGTTACCAGGCAAGTCAAACCTCAAAATTTAGGGGTCTATTCACAAAGATGCCTTAGGCAGCCGAGTGAACAACCGACCTCAAGTGAAGTAAGCCGAACACTGTTTGGCTATTCACTTCAGGTTTGTACGGCAGCAATCAGCCGTATATCGGCTGAAATCAGCTGTACATCGGGTGGCTTAGGGTCGGCCAAACATGCTCAGCATGTTCGGCCGACCCGAAGTGCAGAAGGAGTTCGACTCAGCCGATCCAACATGTGGATCAGCTGAGCCGAACCTCTGGCAGGCTACTCGCTGCTGTTCGGCCTATTCTCATAGATGCCAAACAGCAGTGAGTAAATAGCCGAATGCCGCTCGGCTATTCTGCTCGGTACCTCTGTGGTACCGAGCAGAATAGAAAAACAGTTAAAGAAGTAGAAAAAACAAAAATAGAAAATGATTGGGCAGAGCTCGCAGTGACCGGGCCGGGACCAGCTGTCATTAGAATTAGAGCTTGTCAGAGCCAGCGGGGATATGAAAGCCGACTCTACTAAGCTCTCATCCTAATGACAGAACCACATCTGCTGGTTACCTAGTAACCAGCAGATGCTCTGTCATTAGGATGAGAGCTTAGCAGAGTGGGCTTTCATATCACTGCCGGCTCTCCTAAGCTCTCGTCGTAATGACACATGGGCGTCCCTGGTTACTTGGTAACCAGGGATGCCCATGTGTCATTACACACTGAGAACCCATTGGAGTTGCTGTGATTTTACAGCAGCTCCGTTGGGTTCTCAGTGTACTGAGGAGCCACGGTGTAACGACAGAAGGTGTCCCTGGTTACGTGGTAACCAGGGACACCTTCTGTCACTACACCGCGGCTCCTCTAAACTGAGAACATGGCAGAGCTGCTGTAAAATCACAGCAGCTCTGATGGGTTCTGTGTGTAATGACAGAAGGTGTCCCTGGTTACCATTAAGATTAGAGCTTAGCAGAGTCGGCTTTCATATCACTGCCGGCTCTCCTAAGCTCTCACCGTAATGACACATGGGCATCCCTGGTTACCTGGTAACCAGGGATGCCCATGTGTCATTACACACTGAGAACCCATCGGAGTTGCTGTGATTATACAGCAGCTCCGCCGGGTTCTCAGTGTACTGAGGAGCCGCTGTGTAACGACAGAAGGTGTCCCTGGTTAACCGGTAACTAGGGACGCCTTCTGTCATTACACACAGAACCCGTCTGAGCTGCTGTGATTTTACAGCAGGTCCGACGGGTTCTCAGTGTAATGATAGATCAGCGTCTCTGGTTACCTGGTAACCAGGGATGCTGATCTCTCTGTAAGTGGCCGGGGCCAGCCGTGAGATGACTGCTGACTCCGCCCAGCTGTCAGAAGCAGGCTGTCGGCCGGCCAATGGACTGGCCATTCGGCCAGCTTCGAGTTTCCCCTGGGCTCAGTCGAGCCGAAGCATATGCCTTCGGCTCAACTGAGCCCCTCTGCCAACTTTGGGGCCTGAACTGAAGGGGTCGTGGGTCCGAAGCTACCCGAAGGATCAGCCAAAGCTATGGCTAGATCCGTTGGTAGCTTTGTGAATAGACCCTGTGAAACAGCAAAAAAACATTGGTACCCCAAATCATCCATAGGTGATGCTTTAAAAGTTTGTACAGGTCACCAGTTTATAGGTAACCATGAATTATGTCCCTAGAATTATTGCTGTGTGGCGCAATCATCATTTTCATATAGGTGCACCCAATGCTTGCATTTACATTCGATTGTGCCTGTATGTGGGGATGGGGGAGGGCGTTTTAAAACGTTTTAAAATTTGTATCTAATGCCTGTGATCTTCATGTCCTCAGATGGCACTGCATTAAAGCAGTCATGATTCTATGATGGACATTGCTGCATGGACTCAGAAATACTTCTAAAAATCACTGTCTGTGGATACAGCTCGCCATGCCATTCAAAAATTCAAGTTAAAGTTCTATCATGCAAAGAAGAAGCCATATCTGAACATGATCCAGAAACACCACCAACTTCTCTGGACCAAAGCTTATTTAAAATGGTCTGTTGCAAAGTGAAAAACTGTTCTGTGGTCAGACAAATTTAAATATGACATTCTTCCTGGCAACCAAGCGCACTCCATTCTCTGGACTAAAGAGGAGAGGAACCTTCCAGCTTGTTATATATGCTCAGTTCAAAAGCCTGCATCTCTGATGGAATGAGGACAAATAATAAGTATGGAATGGGCAGCTTGCACATCTGGAAAGGCACCATGAATGCTGAAAGATATATCCTGGAGTTGAACAGAGTGCTTTCACAAGGATTTGTCTGTCATTTATTTATTTAAACTAAAAAAAATTAAAAAGTGATAAAAAAGTAAAAAAAATAATAAAGAAAAAATAATAAAAATAAAAAGCCTGCCGCCCTGCCATCTGGTTGTCATTCTCCATTGGGGGGGGTTTGTGGGGAGGGGGGCGCATTGAGAAACCTTGCCTTGGGGAAGCTGAGAGAGTAAATCTGACCCTGACTCTGCCTCTCATAAATCATCTCTTCGTTGCGTCAAACTCTTTCATAAAACTTTTCTTACTCTCATGTATCCCCCATATTCCAGATCTTCTTTCTTGTCTCTCCCACCCTCATTCATTTCTCTCTTTGTTGTCCCCCTCCTTCTCCTCCCCAGTGTCACAAATCTATCATAAAGCACTCTCAGCAGCCACACTTCTAAAAGCTCTCTGCAACCAAATTTAATAAACGTGTGACCTGCTGTTCTACTACACATTTATGAACCCATATAACAATAGATTAATAATTCAGTTGCCCATCACGGCCAAATTTTGTGTTGCGACGGGTTTATTGTCACAAAATAAATGACTACAATGATAAATTCCCCCCAGGGTTTTCCTTGAGTTGAATTTAATTTGTGTTGAATCTACCTGCTTTATACATAATATCCAGTAAAGTTTACATATTTTTGCACTTAATTACTTGAAATGAATATCCATACTGTACAGATATTTAATTTAAACTTACATACAGCAACATTGTTTAGTTCCAGGGTTACTTTGGAAGAGGTAAGACAAAGGGTTAATCAGGGCTTATTATATGAAACCTAAGTGGGAAAAATGGGAAAGCCAAAACTACTACTATTACAGAACATTTAGGGGTCTATTCACTAAGCAACCGAAGGATCTAGCCGTAGCTTCGGCTGATCCTTCGGCTAGCTTCGGCCCCAGGTCCCCTTCGGTTTAGTAGAACCGAATGGCTTCTATACGGGCTATTCACTATAGCCCTACAGCTCCCGAAGTCGGCCGAGCGGCTCAGTCGAGCCGAAGGCATATGCTTCGGCTCGACTGAGCCGAGGAGAAAGCCGAAGCTGGCCGAGCTCTGGGAGTCTAATAGGCTCCCAGCCGCCCGGGAGAGAAACACTTTCTCCCAGAAAGGTTCACTCTGCTCGATCGAGCAGAGTAAACCTCTCCCTGCACGGGTTTTTTTTTGTTCTTCTGACATCAGAGGCGTTGGCTGCCGTCAGAAGAAAAAAAAATCACCATAGGAATGCATAGCTAGATTCCTATTGGCTATTTCAATTTGCAATAGCCAATAGCAAACTAGCTATGGCACCCGCCCACTGCTGCTGTCAATCAGCAGAGGAGGACCTGCAGTTCTCCTCAGGTCCCACTCTGGTGATTGACAGCAGCAGAGGGTGGGTGCAATAGCTAGTTTGCTATTGGCTATTGCAAATTGAAATAGCCAATAGGAATCTAGCTGTGCATTCCTATGGTTTGTTCTTTTTTTTTGACGGCAGCAGAACCGCCCGGCCAATAGCTGTCACTGCTAGCTCCGCACAATCATTTTCTATTTCTTTTTCTACCTTTTTAACTATTTTTCTATTCTGCTCGATTCCACAGAGGGACCATCTATGAGAATAGACCGAACAGCAGCGAGTAGCCTGCCGGAGGTTCGGCTTAGCCGATCCAGATGTTGGATCGGCTGAGTCGAACTCCTTCTGCACTTCAGGTCAGCCGAATATGTTGAGCATGTTCGGCCGACCGGAGGCCACTCGAAGCCACCCAATGTACGGCTGATTTCAGCTGATATACATCTGGAATCAGCCGTACCAGCCTGAAGTGAATAGCCGAACAGCGTTCGGCTCACTTCCCTTGGGGTCAGTTATTAGTGAATAGACCCCTTAGTGTCTTAAACTCTTAAAAATGGATTGTGCTTGAGCACACCGAATATCACATTATTGGCTAAATTAGGACACTCATAGACCTGGCTGAAACATTTACTTCATTTAGCGAGCTGCTTAATGTTCAAGCCTGTATTTCTTGGCGTCATGTTCCTTTTTAATGTTTTCTACTAAATATATATATTATTTTTGATTACGGCTGTTCCAGTATATTTTCCTGATCTTAGTGGCACACTTTTGGCACCTTAGATTGTAATAAACATATGTATTTCACTTTTTAATCACAATTATAGTAAGAGATGACAAAGTAATGAAATCACTGGCAATGGACCAAACAGGCAAGAAATCCATTTTCAATGTGCTAATGTGTTGCAGACTGGTTTTCAGACATACTGAACTGTTAAAATGTACCAGACAAACTTCATTTTTTCTACATTCAGCTTATTAGGAAATAATTGAATCATACTACATCTGAGTTAAATTATGTCTAGTTAGAATTTTCTTATTACCATATATTCTATTATAAATAGGTCTAACGATCTCCAAGGAAATGCCGTGCTGTTTTTCATTTCCAGGTCCCATTTGGGACAACCAGTTCATATATACCCATGCTTATTTAATATCCCAGTGCTAAAGTTATAACTTTATACAGTAGTAGATATTATTATGATATAATATACTATAAACCCCAAACTAAAGGTTTTATTGAATTTTATTTATTTGCCTGGCCTTTCATTAAACAATCATAAATAAGAATATAGGCATGTTAATTTATCATCTTGTGTTTTAATTAACATAGTCAGTTTAAACTGATGTAGGTAGGGGCCATCGTTTTCAGCAAAAATACTATAGGGGTAAATTACCAAAGGAGTAGAGGCTGTTCACTTAGAAAATTAAATGTTCAGTTTGCAAAGTATATTGTCACTTTGCAAAGTGAATGTTGGTAAATGAGGTGAACCTGTTTCCAATTGTAATAACCAATTACTTCTTAGGGAAATTATTAAAAAAACAGGATTTTTGCTACAGCAAGGCAGATTTGTTGAATAAAACATAGCTTCACCTTATTCATTAACCTCAGTGAACATTAATTTTGCAATGAAAACGTTCAGTTTCTATTTTTTAGTAAATCCTATTATTTTCTTGAAGTGGATTATCATTATTGCTCAGTTATACCTTACTTTTGTAGTCCATTGCGTTAACGTACATGCATTAACCTATGTCAATGTGGACTGACATGTGTTGCTTTAAGGCACCCCAGTCATATGAATGGGTGTCAGGTGCACCAGAGTGGACAAAACAATTCCCCTGCACCTTTTTCTCCTATGCAGTGCACTACACAGCACTATACAGCAGTGCTTTACTGTGCGTTATGGGGTGCTGTAACGCATGTGCATTGGGGTACCATTAAAAATGAATGGCATTGCAACACTTCAAGACATACAACGCATAGATGTGAAGGGGTCCTAAAAGTAAACCTAAAATAGACATGGGGTTACTTTTGCTGACTTTCTTCTGAATATACTAGAATATACTAGATCAATGGCTACTATGTCACTGATCCATAACAATCATACAGATGAGGAAAATCATTCTTTTTTTTTCTGCGCTGGGTGAGTGACCCTAAAGGAAATTTTCATAACAGCCAGTTAGCTAGAATTTGCAGAATAAGAAATCAGCAGTGGTGGCATCCATGCCTTCTCTAAATTAATGTTTTAAGGGGAGTTACTGGTAAAGATGACTATCTTTGGCCTGAATACTTCCAGGTAATTTTCTGTCTGCTAAACCCTTAATCTACTAAACCAGATCCCACTTCTAATATACAAGGGAGCATTCCCATTTTTTAGACTCCTCTTTGTGTTAGTGTTGAAGTTGTAGTCCCGTGTTATGGTGCATTGAGTTTCATTTAATAAGGGATTAGAGCCTGTTCACCTAGCAAAAGTGAATGATCCCCTTGGAACATTTACATTCACTTGCAAAGTGAATGTTAGTGAATAAGATGATGCTGTGTTCACAGTAACCTCTTGCCGTCCGCCCGTTAAGAAAAAACGGACGGACGGCAGACTCGCATCAGCGGGTTGCCGTCCCCAGACGACATTTTTTCCTGCTCGCACGCGCCCCCTAGCGCACGTGCACGGGCAGGAAAGACCCGCTCGTTACTACAGCCGTTAACGGCTGTTTCACATACAACCGATCAGCGGCTCTATAGCCGCCGATCGGTTGTATGGCGTGAATTTCGGAGCGCCCCCCCCCAATCGCGAGTGCCGCCATCTCCCCCCTCCTGACCCCTCACCTTTAATCCCGGGATTCGCTAGCCCATCTGTGGCCCGGGACTGGCTCAGGAGGGCGTCAGGAGGAGGAGGGAGGGAGATCAGCTCCTTGCTGTTCTCCCTCTGTAGTGTGAATGCAGAAGTGATGTGTATTACATCACTTCCGCATTCACCTGTCAGTCATCTGGCTCCTACTGCCAGAGAGAAGAAGCTGATGAAGCAAATCTGTGCTTCATCAGCTTCTTTTGGGGTCTCCAGGTGACATTAGGGGTCTAGAGACAGTGTGCAGTAATGTCATGAGATGTCTTTCACTCCAGCTTGCTGTATAAACTTGAATTCTGTGCTCCAGTAAGTGGTTGTGTTTACCCTTTATAAAGGGGTTGGGAATGCATGTGCGGAAGTGCAGACATCCCCTGGTGCCCACTAATCACAGGGAACTGGGCGTGATTTTGTAACCTTCCTGACTATTATTTTGCTAAAGACTGTGAGTCATTGGTGTTTACAGCTTAGCTGGGTTTTGTAAATATCTGCCATTTACAGTAATATTGACCAATTTCAAGAATGACACATTTAGGTTGGTTTACTAAAGGCACAGAGACTGTCTACTTCGCAAGGGAATTTTCCATTAGCTTAGTGACTGAGGCGAAGCTCAGATGACTTCCATCATCCAATCATGTGCAGACAAATGGACTGTTTTATTTTCATCACTCATTATTGAATACCCTTGCAAAGTGAAGAGCCTAAATTAACCACAATGTCAACTTAATTTCATTCACAACAGGAGCTTTTATTAACAGCAGATAAATCTACCAAGTAACTCATTTTCCTGTTATGAGACCTTTTTGGATCGTGTAGTAATGCTAATTAAAATGAATGCACCTATGCAAAGTACAGTAACCTCAAGTATCCAATCAAAAGTATCCAATCAAAAGTAATCTCTTAACTGATATGACTGCAATAACAATAAATCAGATTAGTTGCAGTGCGTTGAATATTAAGAGATGGACATGTGGGCTCACAGTCAGATAAAAAGCCAAACATGTAGAAAGATAGATAGATAGATAGATAGATAGATAGATAGATAGATAGATAGATAGACAGACAGACAGACAGACAGACAGACAGACAGAGGGAAAAATCCCAAATTTTAAGCTTACACATCCCCTCATGTTCGAAGGAACCAAATAACATTTATGTATCCTTGGCCATCCAATGCAATTTAAATCTAAAAGATCCAGGTCTCCACAAAACCCCTGAAACTATACAATTTAAAATATCAACATTTTCTTCAGTACCTACCATAAAGACTTCATTACCTTTTAAACTTGTTTTTAGTCCCCCTGGGGACCAAGGGAATGTAGCTCCTGTCCTCCTGGTGTACCAGCTGCAAAGCAGCTTTGCTGCATTTTTTTGGACATTGCATATGGGACTGGCTGTTCTCATGAGGCTACTGAAGATGAGGAGGTACAGGTGACTGAATTGTACCATCACCAAGTTGCAGGAAATGGGGTGTCACCACCAGCTCCAGCGGTATGCCCCTACCTGCTTCCTTCCTAGCTGTCAGCAATTTACTCAGTGTGCAGTAAAAGACAGGTAACATCCCTTCCCTTGCTTGCTGGACCTTGTGCCTGTGATCATGTGGACCCTGCAACCAACTGCGTGATCCAGTGACACTGAGACATTAGCTTCCACATGCAGTTGAATGGCAAGAATGTCCATGTAGGTGGAAAAACAGCAGCTGTGGTGCAGCACAAGTGGCAAAGCAACAGAAGGGGGTCTGACTCTACCAGCTGGAACAAGAGCTACTGACCCTGAAAAAAATTACTTATTACTAGCAAAATAATAAAGAAATAAAGTGTACCTCCCTCAAAGCATAAAAAAGCCTGAACATTAAACAAACAGCACAGTGGATATGAAGGTGGGTTACACTCCCCACTTTCTAGCCCACCACACCGCAATTTACTGTTATGTAGCACAATACAACACTGTACAGTATATGGCACTGTATAGCTCTGTATGTAGTACTTTATAGCAATATCCCTAAAAATGCTCTGTCAGCTGTCACTATCTACACCAAATCTAACACTTACAAAGGCTGATGAGAAATCTGACTATTATAGGGAGGGGACTGGCACATTAGAAAACCCCTATCATTGGCCCTTTTCGTGGCACCTGACCTCAGTTCAAAGGCCAGGAATTGCATAACTGGTAATTGGTTACAATGGAAGCAACAATTCAATTAATCATTTTCTTGAACTGCCAACAGTTAAAGTTTGGGTCGATATCAATTTGAAGCTCATCTCTAGTCTAGACACTATTCTGACCAATATACATGATTCCCTTTAACCCTTTATGCAATCCTGATTGTCATGGAGACAACTACTGACCTATGTTAACATTTACTGTACAAGAGATATAGAACATAAACTCTGTACTTTTTATACTCTTTAAAAAAAGAAATTCAATAAAGAAACTTTGAAATATAAAGGGAAAAAATATAGGAGAATTAGTTAACATTTGCCAATAATTTTCTCACACCAAATGTAGGCAAAATAACAGGCAGGTAGTTTTCAGAAAACAAATGTTATATAAGATATTATTAGTCTTAATAATAATCAAGTAAGGTTTGAAAAGTAATGCTTGTGGAGGAGTGCAAGGTACAAAATGAGATCTATGTAATTGCTCCTCTTGACATAACCCTGTCTTCTCCGGACATGAAAAATGTAAATGATGTACATTAAATGCTATAGCTACACAAGCATCTAACAGGACTAGCAAGCCTCTAAAAGGAATAGCAAGCCTCTAACATATCAACTCTTTCCAGTGTAGCCTATTTCTCATAAATTCACCATAAACTGTAAATAAAAATGTATTCATTTTTAGTGGTCTACTTCAACATGTCACGTGTTGGCTTTAGAATCCAACTCCATTTCTTCTTTTTTTATTTTCTTTATTCATTAAGGCAAAAAGTAGAGTTGGGTTTTAATGTTAATTTCCATATATGGAGCAGATTTAAATGTGAACCTGTGTTTTGCCTGTGCCCCTTGTTTTGCACATGCACATTTTGAAGACTGAAATGTATATTACTATTTAACCACTCCCTGGTAAACCATGTTGAAATTTTGCATATGGCAATTTTGACCCTGTTACAATATGCGCAATATTCTGTGTAATAAAAATATTGTCTCTACAGCCAACCCCCCACCACCACCCCACTTCTGGCTTCCTACCTTAAACGATACCCAAAAAGTTTAATTTAAAATACTGTAAATACATTGCCCCTTCTAATGGTTTTGGGGAAGAAAATTAGGGGAATTAGAAACATGGGAGGGGAAGTGGCAGGATCAGGGGCATTCATGGAATGGTGGCAAAAGAAGCAGAAGGCTCAAAGTGAACCTTTGGCAAGGCAGTAAGGACTAAAATGATGCAGAAAGAAAAAAATGAAAATGCACAGCAGGAGATAGAAGGCAGACAATGTATAGCAAGAGCAATAGGGGGCAGTGGGTCAGAGCTATGGTATTGAATGATGAGAGTGGTAGCTACAGAAGTTGAATGTATTTGCAATGGGAAAGTAGTAGTGTGAAGACATAGAGAGTCATTTCCTCCTCGCCTCTACTTTAGCACTCCTCAGTGATTTAGAGAGTGTCACTAATGTGATGATATCAGCACCATTCTCTGCATCTTAGTATTGTGAGTTCAGGGTGTTGTGAGTTCAGGGGGCTTGCTCATGGCACCCAGGTCTTACAGTAAGTGGTTAGCATCACAGTACTTCGTAGTAGTTACCAGGAACATGGTATCAGTAATAGAAAACTGCTAGGAGAGTCAGGTAACTCATTGTTAAAAACTGAATACAAAGTTTTGAGAGCTAAACCCAAATGTGTTTTTTTTTCATAGTCATTTTTTTCATTGCTCACTAAGAGTCAGCTAAACCTGTCAATCCATGCTTATTAAGGCATACCCATTATCCAACACTTTTCAATTCTAAATACCACATATAATATGACACTTCATTGCTTAATATAAGCAAAAAATACCTTGAATATATTCTAAACGAACAAAGAGGTTGACACCTAAATTTCATAACTAAAGTAACCCATGCATATAATTACGCTGTGCTTTTGGGCTCAGTATAAAGGTCTCACCACTCATTTCAAGTCAGAGTACCACTAGTTAAAAGACTAATTGCATATGACAGTGCCTGTCATTTCTATTCACAAGTTGCTTTGCATTTATTGTTAATATGAGTTATGTTAAGAGCAGATTAGTTTGGCATATCAAATTGCCATTGCTGTTGTAGTTCCTAGCAATGTCACAGAAGTACATTTATTTTGCTGCATTGGCTATAAATGTTACATGAAAACTTTGAAATGTGACCTGACCTTAATGAATCTATAGTTTTATGATCTTTTCTGTCACTTTTAATATACTTAAAATGAAATTAGGATATAAATTATTGGATATATATGTGCTAAATTTTCTTGATCACATTTAAATTCATATTTTATCTCTCTTCATAACTGCTAGGAGCAACCAAAGGCAATATATTTAGCATTCAGTTGACGTGAAGTGATGTTCCGCAATTAGTGTCAAGGACATTACTGATTTGTACAAGATTTCCAGTCATTCCCTATTACCTTAATTAAATGTTAAACAGTGGGGTGTATAACAAAATGAATTCCTGAATAATCATTTATAGAATAGAATTTTTTCCTACTTGAGACTGGGGGCAATCAAAAAAAAAAATACTGATAATCAATGTTCTGAAATATCAGTGATTGTTTATGTATTGTAGACTAAAGTATGTGTGATGTAAATTCAATCATTAAAATCTATATAACCTTTAACATGTAATATCATTTCTAAAGTAATATACAATATTTTTAAATCTGCAGTATCGTTAAAAAAATACCTGGGGATCCTACCATGATGGTCCTTGTTCCTTGTGTGTTGTCGCACTGTAACTGTGTCCAATGACAACTACCAGTGGACATGCATCACCACCCTAAAATGCCATGCAGTCATTGCTGGAGTTCATGTATGTAGACAGAGTGCATCTGTATAGAGGCTACAGGAGAGCAGCACTGAGATACAACAAAGGATAAAAAAGAAAAAGTGAAAACAAGTATTTTATTTTTTAACAATGAAATTTGGTAATGGCACACAATGCCTTAAAATAGAACTGTGGGGTAACCTTTTTATCCCATAATTCTCTTTTGCGTTACGGGAGGACATATACTAACTTCCTCCCGTGACCCAAAGCTCAGTAAATAGCAAGCTATAGCGGGCTATATACTGAGGGTGACACAGCCGAGACGGATCCCGACAATACTGTTGAAATCCACCCAGCTTGCTGATGGCAGACCCAGCTGTGCCCACTTCCTTCCCCGTTCATTCCTCCAGTCAGTGCTGGAGGATCGGAGAGGGGGCAACCCCTGTGGGGAGCGGTGACTGACAGTCACTGCTCTCTGCAGGGAGATGATCAGGAGGTGAGAGAGCGATAGTATGTGTTCACTCACTCCCTATCAATAGAGCCGACGTGTAACAGTTTCAATGTCACACGTCGGCTCTAACCATGAGGATGAGTGGAAATCACTCACCTCCTAGTTCTCCTTTAACAAACTAAATATTATTGAAGTAGGATGTTCATTTACATTAGGTATATCCTAAAGGGTGAATGCTATTGAAACTGGACATTACAAAACCATTGTCTTTTTTATGGAGCGGATAATCTATGGAGTAAAGCTGTGAAAGTTAAAATACAATGGTCATGGGTATGGTGGCCAGTTAGCAGCTTCACTTATGTGCTCAAAGGTAGGAGAAAGCTTTACATACCTACACAATTTTTATACAATGATCCAAGTCTAAATATGAAAAGGCCACTCCACCCAAACCCCTGCAATACTCAATGAGATGCTTGCAATTTCAAAGTTTAAAAGATATATTTAGCTAAATGTATGTACTGTAAACATGATATGTAAAGGCATTTAAAATGGTTAAAAATGTGAAACTGATATATAAATAATACATTTTTTAATGTTGTTTCAGTTTTTTTTTGCTAATACATATCAACATCCTTCACTGTGACATGCATCATTTGCTTATGTGTTGGTATGTTATCACACTTGACAGAGCTCCAGTGCTGACTCAACTCAGATGTGGATTACCATTTCATATGCCTAATTCCTCTGCTTGTATCAACATATAAGTGACTATCCTCTGAGATATTTACTTCAAGATCCTTTATGGCAGCAGTAAAAACTATTTAAAGCGACCATGAGTGATAAAGTTAGACACTATTAATTGGAGTATAAGCTATAGAAACTGTTCAAGTCCCTAGCAATCTTTGCAAATGTAATCTGAATTGACATTGTATGGTCTGCTGGACCCACTTCAGATGTCAAGGTACTTTAAAAAAAGATCAGCATAAAATATAACAATAATTTAAATATTGCATTGACATTGGTTTGTAGCTAGCTAATTCTAAGCTATTTTATGAGTTTATGATCTTTTATTTGTATGCCTTTTTATACAGCAATTATATTAGTTCAATAATGTGATGGAAGAAAACCCTGTGTTTCACTATGAGTGGCGTTCGGTTTTCAAAGTAGGACAGAAAGACATTTAAAAAAAAATATCTGCAGCCTCATGATGTAGAATGAAAAGGGGTATTTCCCAGTTCTGTCCAAATGTGAATCCTAAAAGAAGCTGCAAGACAAAGATAACATGAAAGAAGAGCTTTGTCCTCTCAAGGGAAAATCATGAGAAGCTCAGATAATATTATCAAAGCTATAAACTAAAACCTCGTACTTTTTAAATTAATTCTTAGTTTTAGTAAGCATTAACCCAATATTTAATTGTAGGATTGCCATACTCCACGCTTTCTTATGGCTGTAACTTTATAGCCGGTGTGTTCAGTGTCTGAGTGAATAAAGATAAACTTTGCATCTTTTACTAACTAAAATGTTATAATGGCTTTTTAGCTTTCAACTCTGAGCCTAAATGTAAGTTATTATAATGATATATAAGGGACAATATAGCCACCACACCCTGATTAAACCTCATAGTATTTTTTGCAGGAACACTATTTTCCATACATGTGTGATCATGTACCACTTGCAGTAAATTATAGGGAATTTACGATCTAGAAAATAATTTTATTCTTCCTAGTTACTACAAGGTCACTGGCTGTTTGTAAACATCACACACTAACAATTCAATCATACAATCTTTTATTACAATTAAAATGTTATCAAAGTATATACTTTACCTTGTAATATGACAAAAACACTTATGCAGACACACTGGGGTACAAAAATACAGACTGACAGACATTAATTCCAGTTAAAGTCTTACACATTTTAAATCTTTAGAGCCCAGCACCTAATTTTATGATTTGTGACTGATTTATTCTTTTGAAGTGCCTTCAAATAAATGTTTTGGTTTAGTGAAAATGCCTCATACTGCATTGTTATATGATAACAACCACATCCCTCATCAGTAGTGTCCCTACACAAACTCGTATTACATAGGATAAGAGGGGTGTGTCACACCAGGTTTGCTATTGAGTGCTGAATACTGAGAGCACTGGGGAACAGGAAAGTGAAAATAACACTACAAACATGAAGGCTATTAGTATTAGACATGTAAGCCAGAAGAAAATGTGGTTCATTTTGGATTTTTGTTTGTTATTTCATTTTTCGGGATTCAGGTCCAAATGTCAATTCGTTTTGTCATTCAGATTCGGACAAATACAACATTTTTGTTAATTTTGGATGAGTTAGTTGATATTTACATAATCATTTTTGTTGCAGCAAAGTGACATTAGAAAAAAAAGTAAAATTTTAGTTTTTAACTTTTGACAGCCCATATAAACAATAATAAAAAAAGCAGCAGGCTTTCCCCCACACTTCATACAAGACACTTTAGGTCTGGTAAGGATTTTAAGTGGGACCCCAACGCCGAAAAAACAAAAAAATGTGGCGGGAGACCCCCTGGAAAAGCACCTTGTCCCCATGTCGATGAGGACAAGGGCCTCATCTCCACAACGCTGGCCCTGTGGTTGTGGGGGTCTGCGGACAGGGGGGCTTATCTGAATCTGGGTGCAAAAGGCGTTATCTAGATCCCGCCCCCCCCCCGGTAGTTGTTACCCATACTTATTGCCCAATAATACAGTAAAATAGTAAATAAACACACCACACTATGAAAAAAGTATTTGTTTAAAAAAACAATTCCTTTATTCCAAAAAACTCCCCACAAAAATGTCAAGAGATTTTATCCCAACAGCAATCATGTCATCCATCAATGTAGATGCACGCCAATCACGATGGACGATGGCCCCCGACTTGCCAAAAGAAAGAATGCCTGCTGACACAACCGATCCTGATGAACTCTAGCCGGAAAATGACAGCTCTGACCCGAATGTCATCAAAGGGGCAGAGCAAGGGGCTGAGCTGTTTTTATGATATTTCTGCTCTCAAATGTCAACAAAAGGACGGAACAAGTCATGTGATGTCATGACTCGCTTTGCCTCTTTGTTGACATTTGGGTCAGAGCTGTCATTTTGTGACCAGTGTTCGTCAGAATTATTTGTGTCAGCGGGCGTTCGGGATTTTTTTCTTTCGGCGAGTCAGCAGCTGTTGTCCCTGGTGATTGACATGGATCTACATCACTGGACGACATGATTGACCTTGGCACACTCAAATTTTGAGGGCGTGGGGCCTGGTATGGTGCAGGAGGGGGGGGGCACATGCTCATTCCCCCCTTTCCTGCTCTTCCAGGCTGCTGCCTAGATCAAGGGTCTGGTAGGGATTTTAGGGGGGACCTTTAGTTTGTTTGGCATTGGTGACCTCCCTAGAAACCCTACCAGGCTTAAAGGGTCTGGTATGAATTTGGGAGGGAGCTCCATGCTGTTTTTTTAAAATGTTAATGTTTAACAACATGCATCTGAAATTTTTATCATCAAAAATTCGGATACGTTTACTTATCATTTTTGTTGTTGTTCAGAAATGTGGATGCATCTGAATGTCTGAATATGCAGTAATTCCTTCAAACATTTTTTTTAAAATTCCGAACGAAATTAATCACACATGTCTAATTATTATAACGACTGTCAGGTAGCACACCTATTTCTGTGACTTAATTCAGGTTTTAAGAGACATGGAATAGGAGGAATAGATTAGATAAATACAGACCAGCAGAAACTGATAAATAAATGTAACTGGGTATATTCTCATGTAAAATTAGTCTCTGATCTTTCATTGGAGTGGATAGAGCTTACTGTTATTTTAGGAGTGGCTGACCATAATGGTGCATGGGACCCATCTGACAGTTTGAATATTTTCATACTGTGTTCATGTGAATATTATTCCTTACATTGAATATATTATGTGTTACATAATTTATTAAGAAAAAGCCATGATTATTTTTTTTCTTAAGACCTTGTATGACCACTACACCTAGAAATGAGGTAGCCCAATGTCAAAAAGCATGCAATAAATCACATCACAGACTAATTACATTGATCAGGCATTGTTAATGTTAAAATAAACTTAGCAAGCGCTATTTTTCAAATATGGTGCTTAGCTCAGCATAAGGCAAGTGTGTATGTCTTTGAAAGCTAAAATACTATACAAACTTTGACCTTGATGTAATTCTCTGAGGAGGATCTAATGGTGAATATTTCAATCTGAATTATGCAAGCTTAAATGTTAATCTATTCCTCTTGTCTTTTCAAGAAACCTTTTTTTTCTAATCAATGACATTTTATATTACCTGAAAATATATGGCACACTGTACCCTTGCAAGGGTTGATGGCAAGACTTTAGTATTAAATTAATGGGTAATGTATATAAAATAAAAAAGTTAATTATTTACAGAGTGCCACATATGGTCACATGCCAGCCAGGTTTTTTTTTTCATTTCTAAGGCCTTGTTTACACCAAATGCAGAGCAGATCCGGTCAGGTTTCTGCACACGCACGCTAGTCTTTTAGATGCATTTTTGACGCGTTTTTTTGTTTAACATGGGCTTTCAGTGCGTTCCAGGCATTTGCATGCGTTTTGATGCGTTTTTGATGCATTTGCAGATCCAGAGCAGGTAAAATAGGGCCTGCTGCAGTTTTTTTACCTGCTCTGGATCTGCACGCTGCCATGTGAACTGCAGCTAAAAATACAATAGGAATACATTGGACGCAGTTCTGATCCGGTCTGCACCTGCTCTGCTCTGCACCTGCTCCGCGCTTGGTGTGAACTAGCTCTTAGGGCCTGTTCACACGACGTCCGTTTTTTGACCTGATCTGTACGCTCCTGTACTAAAAATGCATCCCAATGTATCCTTATGTGTTTTATGGGCTACAGTTCTCACGTGCGCAGTCTGTTCAGGTTACGACAGAAAAATACTGCATGTCACATTTTGTACAGTCAGGAAACGGTCCGGAAACGCAAAACGCATCAAAAACGCTTAAAAACGCAGTGCACTGCAGCTAACATACTGACAGCCCCACTCCAGCAAAACGCTGGAACGCATCAAAATGCGGCAAAAACACGGCAAAAACGCGGCAAAATACATAGCACCGCATCTGCTGATCTGCACCTGATCCGGACCTGATCAGGACCTGAAACTCATGTGAACAGGCCCTAAGGATTGTTGATTCCATCATTAGCCACCACCACATATTCTGCTTTATTCATAATCATTGTTCTTCACTTCTGGTACGTTCCTCTTAGCTATATTTAAGAAATAATGTAAAACAATGCAGTTACAAACTAGTGATGTGCTTGCAAGAGCCATGGGACACTTGTTGTACAAAAACAGCTGGCCGGGAGCTTCCTGGATCTGATCAGGCGTTTTTAATCGTCCCGCTAGCCACGCCTTGTGTGAGCGAGAAAGTGCCAACATTTAAAAACAGGCAGCGATGCATGTTTACATACAAGCATTCCACCGTTCTGTGAGCGTTCCCCCCATCCCCCACGCGCCCCCCGCCCGCTGGTCCCAAGCTCCGCTGTGCCCGGTGCGAGCCCGGGACCAGCATGATGGCTCTGTGACAGGGGATCAAAGGGAGATCGGTACTCCCTCTCTAGTGTCAGAATGCGGAAGTGATGTATGTTACATCAATTCCACATTCTGCTGTCACTCTCCAGCTTCATAAGCTGGAGAGCAGCTGATGAAGCGGATCTCTGCTTCATCAGCTTCTTTGGGGATCCCTAGGTGACATTAGGGGTCTTGAAGACCCCTGATGTCTGCATAAAGAGGAGCTGTATCATCCTCTTTGGTATCACATAGTGGGGTTTCTTAGCCTCCTATGCGATAACAATAAAGGTAAGTGAACAAAAAATGTAAAGTTGCAAAAAAAAAATTAAAGTTACACTTGAAAAATAATTGTAAAAAATGTTTTTTTTTAAAGTTCCCACCCACACATACACGCGTCAGGTGCGCATACATGTAAAAATTACGATTGCGCCCATTACACCACACATGTTACATATTGGCACGAACGTTGCAGTGAGAGCAATAATTCTAGGGCCATCAATCACTGATAACACTAAACTGATGAGCGGTAAAAGCTTTTAAAGCGTCGCCAATGGTCAATTTTGGGTATGGTAGTTTTTTTGAGATTCCTCGGGTGCACGCAATTTTAAAGCTTGACATGTTTGGTGTCTGACATGGCCCTGTCTTCTATATTTTACCAAAAAATTGTGTAATAATAATTGTATTATAACATAATGTAAAAAAAAATTCAGTAATTTTTCCTTAATATAAAAAATAAAATAAAAACCCAAGTGGTGATTAAATACCACCAAAAGAAAGCTCTATCTGTCCCCTAAAAATGGTACAAAAATAATTTCAGTACAGCGTTGCATGACGGAATAAATGTCAGTCAAATTACTGCATTGCTGAATACTGAAAAATGACCTGGCCAGGAAGGGGATGTAAGCACCTGGTCTCCAAGTGGTTAAAGAAGAACTACCCTCACACTGCAATGGTTAGGTGCTCATTTTTGTCTACGGTCTAAAATAAGGATGATACACTCACCTGATCTTTGATCCTGCAGCAGTGACAACTCACATCTCTTCTCCTCCACTTTAGCTGTGGAGTGTCCCTTAGTGTCCTCACATCCAATGCAAGTCAAAGGATGCGATGACATTTCGGATCCTTAGACCGCTGGAACCCGGGAGAGAAGAAGCTGCAGGGACTGGTCTAGCAGCCAAGGGGGTCCGAGGTTTGGGTAAGTATATATATATATTTTTTTTTTTTTAATTTTAGGCCCTAGACCAAATGAGCACTCAACCCTTGCAGTGTGGGCATAGCATGAAACTCATATTTTACTTATTTCTAGATAGGGGTAAGGTAAGGGTAATTATGTGTAGTACACATACCACTGATACTGACAGAACAGAGGTAAATGTAACGAACATAGAGATCAGTAAAAACCTGGAGTTCTTCATTAACCATTAGCTGTAATGAAACCAGGTGCCACAAGGTAACAGCTTTACAATTGCCCTAGGTATCCTTTTTGTCTTTGATGGGGCCACAGTGGTACACACTTTCACATCTCTCTGTTCAGTGCTGTCATCTCAGTTATCAATAGCAAGGCAATAGTGAGGCATTCACATTAGAATAATACATTGCAAAAGTCAATGGAGCAATACTGCATCATTCCTGATAAAGAAAACGAATAACATCGTCAAGCTTTCGCAGTACAGTATACTATTTTTATAGCTATGATATTTTTGATATGATACCTGATAGAAAATGTTTGGCATGATGCAGTTAAAATATTGAATGGATCTCTGGTGACGGCTTATATACCTTCAATGGATATGTCTCCTCTACTTTTGCATAAGTAATACATTTTATTATATTGCTACTTCATTGAAAATGTGTGCTTCATACGTTTAGATGCTGCTTGTGCACTGTTTTTTTGTTGTTGTTTAGGTTTCTGCATCCTTGAACACATGAATGAGGACAGATCTTTCTGTCTCCATTAACCTACCAGCTCTGTTCCAGGTTTATGCTTTAGTGTGGTTACCCACTTACAAATGCCCTGCAGGGTGACTGCAGTAGTATGTAACAAGTAGAGACAAGAGAAGTTTAGTGTGCAGCCATATGTTACTAATATCTAAATTCCACAAGTCTATAGGATGTGTGTTATCTATTTATTAACAGATGTACAGAAATTCCATTCATAACTTGCATAACGCTTGTTACTGTTTGCATGAAGTGATTAGTGTACTAAGGTAAATAAGCACATTTTTTCAAATATTTTAACATCAACATTTAATTTCTACCAACATGATTGTGTTTCTTGGTTAAATATATGCCTTTGTTAAATATATGGCTAAAATACACAAATACCTTTATTTATGGCATAACACATTAACATTATATAATACAGTAAACATAAAAAAATTGTATTAAAATCATTTTTTTAAAGTCAGCTCTATTCTTTAAGGTAAACTTTAATAGCAATATCACTATTCCATTTTCTAATATTGATTACTAAATTAACAGTAAAAAGTGACACATTATTCAAATGTACAACCAGGGGTAAGTGCCTCTACTTAGCTCAGATGCAGAGGATCTGGTCAAACCTTAACTTCCATTATACTCTGGGAAGTATAATACCTTGGAGAGCACCCCAACTCCATGTGTTGACTGAGAACAATTACTGATTTTATTAATAAATTAGCAACTGTCCCCTCTTTAAGAAAGTGCATTCACCAAGAACTGACAGCTTACTGGCAGCTTGGGTACCTGATATGGGCCTACCTGTATATAGAAAAAATTTATACACATGTCCTGTGTTAATATAAATGACGTTCGTGTGGTGGGTGGTGTTAATCAGTTGTCTCAGTCCATGAAACTCATAAAACTCCAAAATCAGACATTGGGACAATAGACACTGGATGTAATGTAGGTGCTTTAAAGCAGTGCTGTTTTCATGAAGATAACATGGAGATCCCCAGTAACAATTTTGAACACTATGGACATAGGAGTTTCAGGATGAATGGACATTATTGGTGAGATCCACTTAAACTTGTTTCTTTCCTTCGCAATAGTGACTATACACCAGAATGAGTTGATTTTTCCAATATCAAACATTTCTGTCAAAGTGTATCTCCATGTCACTTTATTTACTGGTGTTCTGCTGGTTTTGCTTTCCAAGAGGGTTAATCACAAAGCTAGCTGAAGGATCAGCCGTAGCTCCGGCTGATCCTTCGGCTAGCTTCGGCCACCGGAACCCTTCGGTTCAGTAGAACCGAAAGGCTGCTTTATGGGCTATTTAGTACAGCCCGTACAGATCCAGAAGTTGGCCGAGTGGCTCAGCCGAGATAAAGGCATTTGCTTCGGCTCGACTGAGCCGAAGTGAAAAGCGGAGCGGGGTGACACGCCGGCCATTGGCCGGTCGAAAGCCTCACAACTGACAGCTGAGCGGAGCGTGCCGTGATCTCACAGCTGGCTCCGCCCAGTTGCAATGACAGATCAGTGTCCCCAGGTTGCTAGAAGACTCTAGCAGGTCCATACCAATAGGAAACAGTTGGGCAAGGCTAGCCGTCACTGCTAGTTCCGCCCGATTGTTTCTTTTTTTTTCTTTTTTCAATAATCTTTCTTTAAAAAAAAAAAATCTTAATTTATTTTTTAAAATGTATCATTTATGTTAGAGATGTTAGATCAGCTGTGTCAAACTCCTTCTGCACTTCAGCTCAGCCGAACATGGTGAGCATGTTCGGCTGAACCGAAGCCAGCCAAAGCAAGCCGAGGTACGGCTGATTTCAGCAGATGTACGGCTGATATCAGCCCTACAAGCCTGAAGTGAATAGCTGAACAGTGTTCGGCTCACTTCACCTCGGGTCGGTTATTTACTCGGCTGCCTTCGGCAGCTGTGTGAATAACCCTCCAAGTCTTTGTACAACTGAGGAAGGAAATTCCCATACACAAGTTGGTGGGAAATATAATGCATTAGGGTGTTTTCATTCGAAGCACCTCAGGACGCACAACTACTCACCTGCATATATTTCTGCTTATTCAAACTGCAGTCATTAAGATTAACCCCTTCGTGACTGACGACGTACAGTGTACGTCGCCAGCATCGGGACGCCTCAGTCATGAAGGGGTTAAGTCAGTAAGAAAAATTACATATGCAACTGCAGTGAGATATACTGTGTAGCAGGGTGCGTTCACAGGAAGCACCTCAGGACGCACAGCTTAACTCACCTTCATCTATAACCACGTCTATTGAGACTTTCTTCAGTGGATACAAATTTGCCTATCTCTGATACATTATATTGGATCATATACACAATATTGGACTATATTACATCCAGTGCCTATTCACCCAATGTCTGATTTTGGAGTTTTATGAGTTTCATGGACTGAGACAACTGATTAACACCACCCACCACATGGACAACGTTTATATTAACACAGGACATGTGTATGATTTTTTTTTTATATAGGCCCATATCAGGTACCCAACTGGTCCTACATGCGTTGTGTTTTTATAGGGAGGGGTTTTGTTAATTTGGGGGGGGGGGGGGGGGGGGTGGT
>NW_017306893.1:301037-313004 GCF_000935625.1 Nanorana parkeri
GTGTGGGGGGGCGTATATGTGTTCACATTTGGTAAATCAAGGTTATACATTTTCTTGAAATAAATTGATTTTTTTGTATACTTTATACCAGTTTTGTTTGAATAATATTTATTTGATCATATGTTTTCTCAGCTGATCTCTGATGTGTAGCCAAGTGGGAAACTGTTGTTTTTTCCATATTTGTTTAGAACACGCTGACAAGCCAGGAAGTGTTTACCATTGTATAATGTAGTTTATATGTTTTTTTGATCCATCCAACTTCTACCATGGGTTCCCCAATTTTTTACATGTTTATAGTCAGTTGCCAGTTGGAATTATTACAATAGTATTAGGCATCAAAGTTCCAAAAATGTTTTTTGGAATTGAAAAGGTGTGGACCTTAATAGACTCTGGGGGGATTTTAGCAAAACTGGAGAAGACAGAATCTGAAGCAGTTGCCCATGGCAACCAATCAGATTCTCTCTTAAGTTTGTTAAGTTAAGATTTGAAAATGAAAGAGAGAAGCTGATTGGTGTGCCTTGTTGTTAAAGACCTCTTTAACAATTTCTAAACATTGATTGAACAAGTGGGCTATATCTTATGCAACTGTGATGTTGTTAGTTATCTTATGAGCTTATTATCAGCCGCTGTGAAGGTGAATGGTATGCCTTGAGGCAAACCTGACACTTACTTTTGAAAGTTATTTTGGTTTGCTTATCATTGCACTTCTGTAAATCTTGTTTTTTTTTTAAACTCTTTCTCTTTAAAATGTCCTTTCAGTTCTTGACTCAGATAATCATTACTGGGAGGTGTCATTTGTTTTCTCCTGAAGTGCCTTATTTTTTCAATTACAAATGTTCTATTTCATGATGTCTTTATTAATATGTTAGGTTTTTAATCTGTTATATATATAGTATTTTAGTTAATATCATTAAGAGGTTAGGGATATGGTTGAAGTAATTCTAGTGATAATTAGGATACTGGTGAGATTATGATAGATAATTAAAAGGATAGACATAACATATAATTCTCATTAGACTTTATTGCAGGAGAGTTACTTGTAGCTGGGATTACAGAGAGAACAAAATTAAGGTAGGGAAGTCTGGGGTGGGAGGAAATATGATGTAAGGTTAGGGGGTAGGGTAGGTTAAAGGGTTAGAGGGCAGGCCCATAGAAAGCCTTGGGTGACTTGTTGAATGATTTCAGGTATTCCTTGGCTTTGTGAGGAAATTATATAGTTATTTTTCATGTTTATAAGGTTCTTGTTAAAGGTTCATGGACTCTGCAAACGTATGGGATATTTCAACCAATTCTTTGTAACCATAAAGGACTGCATGGCTTATGAACTAATGTCAGCTGGTTTAAAAGGGACAATAATAGGGGCTTTGATATGTGGCAGCCCCTTCACTATAAAAGGGTGGGTTCACAGCAGCTATTTGTCTGTATTTGTTGGAGTAGTTTAGGGAAAGCTGATAGTCTATCTGTAGGCAGTGTGTGCTTGATTTATTATAGACAAATAGTCTCTTCACTTTGCAGGGGAAGTTTTCCCTTTGTTTAGTGAATGAGGTGAAGTTCTGCTAACTTTCATCAGCCAACCATGTGCAAGCACAAAAACTGTTTTTTTTTAATTTCCCTTGCATATGATTGGATATTCTTCACAAAGTTAAGTCATTTCTCCACATTCACCAAGCTATTGCAAATTCCCTTGCAAAATGAGTATAAAGTATATATATTTTTTTCTGATATGTTAAAAATAGGGTTGGGGTTTAGTATTTCAGGGTTTTTTTTTGGGGGAGGAGGTAAATTTTATTTTTATTTTTTAGGGCTTTTTTAGAGTCCTCGCAAATGTATCTTACTGCTTACATACTGTCCATCCACCGGACAATATTTGTGACTATTGTCTCTCAAGTAATATATTGCAATGTTTATTTCAACATAAAACGTGCCATCTTATATTGCATCCTAACCAAGCTGAATATATACTGTCCAGTCACTGGACTAAATTTATGGCTATTGTCTCTCAAGTAATACAATCTAATTTATATTTGCATCATACAACCTGCCTTGTCTGTTTCTGTTTGCTGCCTGTTCAGGTGCTTAAGTACTCCATACACATACCTGAAGTCTGTATTTTGATTTTTTTGAGTTTGGTTAATGTGAGGTTGTTACAGTACAGCCAGAATTTGCATATGTAAAGCCAGGGGCATTGCTTGTCCTATCTGTATGTAGTATTTCACTCCCAAATGCATACACCAGATTGAGGCCTTTTAGCTATAACTGGGCATGCTCATAGGCTTGGTTGCTATTTATGCCTTTCTTTCTGGTGACTGGTGCTGTGTCTTCTTGCCAGCTACCGTGTACACTAGTCCTGTTGTTCCTGATTCACCTATTGCTGACCCAGATACTGCTCTTGTCTTCTGTCCCGTTGCCAACGCTGCCTGTTTCAGACCTCTCTCTGGCTTGCCATTTGCCCTTACCTCAGTCTGGATACCAACTACTCTCTTGCCTGTTGCCTGCCTTGACCTAAGCCTGTATACTGAACACTCTCTCTGCTTGCCTCCTGCCTTGACCACTGATCAGATACCCTAACCTCCTGTTACCTCATAACCTGTCTTCACATTGTAGATACTCTGTACCTGCAACCCCTTGGAAGGATGATCACAGCAAAGTAGCCTAAGGGTCACCAGGCCATCACTTCTTGCTAAAGAAGAGATAAACATACCTGAGTATGGTTCACAAGAGGTTCTACGAACTCCTCTAATGTTTAAATGTTATTCTAAACTATATTGAAGTCAATAGGTGCCTAGTCTTTTAAATCAATTCAGGCAATTTTTAGGAATAAAAGACAAGGGGTTGTTAAACAATGGGGATAAGGTGCTGGGCATTGCCCTGGGTACTTGATGATACCAATTACCGATATTTTTTCTTGAAGGGACATGTGAAATTTTTTCTCAAATAATACAGGATAATGATTTTAGGGCAGTTTCTTTATAATTATAAAGAACTGTAATTCAAACCATGATCACTCCGCAATGGAATGCCAACCAGCAATAGAGGACTACAGATCCCATCAATCCATGATTATACAGTGATGGAGAATGGCAACCAGCAATCATGAATTGATGAGATTTGTAGTCCTCTATAGCGTGTTGCAATTCTCTATTGCATTTGATTAGCACTGTGACATTCACCAATAAGAGAAGAACAATAGGCAGCCGCAGTATAAAAGTTTACTTACCTGCTCTCAGAAGGGTATGGCAGCCTCCAGAAGGGCTGCGAGGATCACTCAGAAGTGCAGTGGTGTGTCTGCGTGCATGCATCAGGACTGTATGCGGTCTTACCAGGGCTGTGGGCGGTCTCCCAGGACTGCATGCGGGTCTCACCAGGGCTGCATCGGATCTCACCAGTGCCGCAATGGGGTCTTTAAATTGAAAAAACAATATCACTATGGTGTATGAAAATACACAACAATAGGTATGATTGATAACCTATGTGCATACAAAAAGAAGAGATACCACCTCTGATGCAATGGGGTCTCCCAAGGGCTGTGTTCAGGTCTCACCAGGGCTGTGTTCAGTTCTCACCAGGGCTGCTTTCGGGTCTCACCAGGGCTGCTTTCGGGTCTCTCCAGGGCTGCTTTCGGGTCTCTCCAGGGCTGCTTTCGGGTCTCTCCAGGGCTGCGTTCGGGTCTCACCAGGTCTGCTTTCGTGTCTCACCAGGGCTGCATGTGGGGCTCTCCAGGACTGTGTTTGGGTCTCACCAGGGCTGCATGCAAGTGTTACCAGGGCTGCATGTGGGGCTCCCCAGGGCTGTATCAGATATTGCCTGGCGCCAAGCTCTTTAGGGCTGTTATTGCATCTCTACATGGCTGTACTAGTGGGTGCCAGGCATCGGGATCTCCAGCACTGTTCTGCAGGTGTGGGGCTGTCCATGGCTGTGCTGTTCTACGAAAGGAGGAGGAGATGTACAGCTGGATCAGCACTGCTAAAGAAAGCTACTGCGAGGTCCCCAGCAGGCTGTCTGAGGTCCTCAGCAAGTGCAGGAACTCAGGCAGCCGAACCTGTTTAAAAATTTAAAGGGCTGGTGTCAGCCTTTTAATTTGGGGCATTTTCACGAGTACAAGTACTCGTGAAAACGCACTGTATCGGCCCCGATACCAATACTAGTATCGGTATCGGTGCATCCCTAAAAAAATACCATTCCCGGCAGAGCAGCTCTTTTAATAACGTGTAAAGGGCATTATTAAAAATGAACAAATAATTTAAATAACAAGTCTGGGTGATGCCCTCAACCTGCTTGTATATGATGTATACAATGTACCACATAAAAAGCGACATTTACAAAGCAAAGATACCATTTAAATTGCTGATAAATTACATTTAGTTCCATAAATGTCTGGTATATATAAATGGAAGTACATCCATGTTACAAAGACACCAGAATCCTATTAATCCACACCAGATATTTATGAATGCACCCAAATTCCATTTATAAATTCTAGAAAAAACCCTTTATGGGTTCCTCCCCAAACAATGCTATAACCTCATTGGTTTTAAGGGTTAGCACATGCAAACATAAAAAATAAAATAAAGTTATTTGTAAATCCATATCAGGCCCTTATCCAGGCATGGAGCCTGGTTGGGGGGGAGGGGGGTGGAGTGAGGGTGATCCCTCCTGAACCATGCCAGATCACGTTCCTTCAACATGGGAAGGGTGCTTGCTGCAGGGGACCTGGAAAAGCACCTTACCCTCACTCATTCCCGCAAAAAGTTTTCATGCAAAGAAACACACCACAAAAGTCCTATATTAAAAAAAAATGTCCCCTGATGTAAATCCATTGTAAATTGCATTGACAAGTGATACAGTTACAGCATTGTCACTATTTTTTCTTTCACAGGGTCTATGGGCATTGTTTATTGTGTTTGGCTTGAACTGACCCTTTACAAAAAAAAAGGTGTAATGATCAGATATCGACGTACTACATGTTGTAACTGACATCCTTGACCAACATATGGTCATGGCAATATTAACTCAATTATGTCAGCCAGAGTTCCCACCCCTTTGTTTACATTCAGCTCTTCCAAGGAATCTCCCAGCTGAATGTAGTCTGGTATGTGTCATTGGTTGCTAGGACACTGTTGGCTGAACAGCATGAAACAAATTCAAATATGCAAATTTACATCAACAAAAGATTAAATCTGTCTATCTGACATGACTTACTGCACCTTACATATGCCACTGCACTGTGTACTGCTTTCATTGAACTGTTAGTTTTTCTTTAACTGTTATTTTTCTTTTTCTATAATTGTTTGCATATTAAGGATTGAAAAATAAAATTTAAAAGTGGTGTACCGAAAAATGTTAATGTATACATATCTGAACATATCTGGGTCATGTTAATTTCTCCCACTGCATGCAGAGATATTTGGAAACATTTAACGAGGGGAAAAAAAGAAAAAAGAGTAAATGTTGCACTGTGTGTGTAAGATAAACACAGACATGTTTGCATTTTTCATCTTGCTCACACTGGGGTTTCCAAAGCTTTTAGGTTAAAAAGTTTAGTATCTTTCAAAGCCCACAAACCAGTGTATGTCTGGATAAATAAATACAACATCGACCTTTAAACATGGTTCAAAGTACGTTTCTAGTTAAAAATAAGAAACTTTTGCTTAATTTGCTGTGAAGATACAGTAATATTGCTTGCAAATCTAATTCTCATGGATATTTCCATGCTGTGGTAAAA
Organism: Nanorana parkeri; assembly: GCF_000935625.1. Classification (NCBI taxonomy): domain Eukaryota; kingdom Metazoa; phylum Chordata; class Amphibia; order Anura; family Dicroglossidae; genus Nanorana; species Nanorana parkeri. The sequence continues at coordinate 306,760 of NW_017306893.1, forward strand.
GATTATTTTAATCAAGTTTTGGCTGTCATTTCACAAATCTTACAGCTCCAAAACTTACTCAGGGATATAGCAAAGCATCATAATGGTTTATTGCGGAAAATAAAATTCCTTATTGCAGTGTGCATTTTCTTGATAAATTTAGATGATTAACCCCTGTGTCTGTTATGGAATGGCAGCCAAAACAAAAAAGAAAAAAAAATGGTTGGTAAAAACAAGTGCGAGCTTTAAATAATATTCTATTTAAAGGATAATTAAAGCCTCGGGTGTTTGTGCATATATCTACTGCTAGCAAGCAGTAGATATATGCAAAAAGTGTAAAAAAAAAAAAACCCGCGTTGAAAAGGGTTAATACTTACCCGTGTCTTCCCAGCGTGCTCCCGTCCGAAAATGTGAAAAATCTCGGGCGGCCGCAAAGCATCTTGGGGCGGGCACACGCGCAGATCACATTTTCAGCCGGGACGCAAGGAGAGACACAAGGTAAGTCTAAGGACACGTGCACCCGCATGCAGACACCGTGGGACAGGAAGCGCCAGCAAGTTTAGAGGAGTCAGCGCTGGATCGGAGACCCGGCACAACGCTGGAGGGACAGATGAAAAGGACAAGAAAGAAGAAGAAGATCGGATTAAGAAACATCATTTAAGGTAAGTGCTGACATTAACATTGGGGGGAGGGAAAAACATTTTTGACTTTAATGTCACTTTAATGTTATTTAAAAAAAAAAAAGCTTATCTTTATTTCAGTTTTGGTGTATTGAGATAACGTTATTATTTTATAGCTTGATGGTTATTTTTTGTAAACTGAAAATGGGCCATATCTACCAAAAAAAAAAAAAAAACTTTGACCTAGCTGGTCTTAATTAATTATTATTATTAAACATAACTAATCTGTAATGAACTGTTTATCAGCCTCAATAGAACAAGGGGTTGTTTTTTAAATGAGTCATTTGCCTAGTGTGTTTTAATTGAGGTACCCAGTCAGATCACAGAAATTAAAAAAGAGACGTTTTCCTGGAGCACAACTAAGCATTTTAAGCACACACAGGAAAGTTGCTTCTTAGGGGTCTATTCACGAAGCTTCCGAATGATCTAGCCGTAGCTTCGGCCGATCCTTCGGCTAGCTTCGGCCCCAGGACCCCTTCGGTTCAGTAGAACTGAAGGGGTGCTGTACGGGCTATTCACTATAGCCCGTATAGCTCCCAAACGTGGCCGAGCGGCCCAGTCGAGCCGAACGCATATGCATCGGCTTGGCTGAGCCGCGCTGAAAGCCGAAGCTGGTCGAGCCCTTGTACCCACCCTCTGCTGCAGTTCTCCGTCAGGTCCATCAGCAGAGGGCGGGTACAATGCTAGTTTACTATTGGCTATTGCAAATTTAAATAGCCAATAGATTGTGAAGCGTTATCCTTCACAGGCAAAGCTACCAGGCAGTGTAGTTTCCAGGCAAAGTGGTCCACATTAAAATGGCTCTGGTTTTATCATATTCCAAAAGTGAACACAATTCCTTTACTAGATGCTGGTGTATTCTCTATTGTTCAGTTGCAAACTTTTTTTCTAGAGGTTCTATAAATATACATTAAAGTGTATTTCCACTTTTGCAGTCAAATTTGAGAAAACCCCTCTACATGTTTGTTATGTGATCATATTCACACAGCAAAAAGTAAATACATTTAAAAAAAACATTGTTTACCTTTAAAATGTTTTGTTAAAGCAGGCAAGGTGGCCGATTCCAGGATTTTCTCAGCACCTTCACGGTGATCTGTCCTAATGGAAAGGCTTAGCACTGAAATTTCAGGATTGTGTTTTTAGAATGTGCTCTGCTTTGGGGGTGCCTTTAATTACTGATGAACAACTGAATCTTAAATAAGCGTTGGGTTTATTTACAAATAGGGATATACATACATTCTAATTACAATTAAGGGGAATGGAGAGGGGATTTGGAGGGAGTCAGTAGGGATAGGAATTGAGGTTAGGATCCTTCAGCTAACAACCACATTCTCTCTCTCCATTCACACATGCCATGGGTTTTTCTCTGTGCTCAGAAGACTCCTCTCCAGCAGGTCTCAGCAAATCAAATTCTTGATTGTAGAGTCCAGAAAGACTTGTCTTGTCCAAGAGGTCACCAAGGTTACTATTGTTCCTGTTTGTGAGCTAGGTTTGTGCAGATGATCACACAGGAAGAAGGTTCCATCATATGCCCCTGCCCCCATCCTAGCATGTATGCTGCATTGCTGACACAGGTGTGGGCAGTAAATACCAGCAGGGGGTCAGGCTTGTCCCAGGAGATGGCAGTCCGGCAGATCTTCATTCATCAGTCTCTTGCCCCAAGAACCCTTTGATGGTCCTCATTTGCTTATCACACAGCCATATGCTGATTCAGTTCAGGATATCAAGGAACACCTTCATATCAAAGCTTTTCCATAGATATTAATTTTATTGGCTCCAACAGCGTTTCTCTCATTCACCTAACCACCTCCCGCCGAACGCTGATAGACGGCCAGACGGGAGTCTCCTGGATGCGGGTGGGTGTCTTTAAACGTCCTTCGTGCCCACGCCCCCGTTTGCGCGGTTCCACTGGCGCGCACGAGCGGGAAACCGCCAGGATTTTAAATGCCCTGCGATGGCCATTCACAAACAAGCGGTCCGGCGTTTGTAAAGACGTCCGATCACTTGTATGATGCTGTCCCCGTTGCCGCGGTCCCGCGATTACGGGCGTCCATCCATCTCGGGCAATGTGGCTCTGTGCACTGAGAATGGAGGGAGATTGTGTACTGATCTCCCTCCATTCTCAGTGCACAGAGCCGCATTGCCCGAGATGGATGTGCACTGAGAATGGTGGGAGATCAATACACAATCTCCCTCCGCTCTCCTCCCCAGTCTCTGAATGCAGGAAGTGATGTACTGTATATTACATCACTTCTGCATTCCTCTGCCACTCTCCAGTACAGTAACCGAAGAGAAGCTGATGAAGCAGATCTGTGCTTCATCAGCTTCTCGGGGGGTCCCCAGGGGGTCCCTATGTGACATTAGGGGACCTGTCATTGTAATTTGTTATCACATAGGAAACTTCTTAGCCCCCTATGTGATAACAATAAAGTTAAGTGGGAAAAAAGGTTAAAACAAATTGCTCACAGGATTGTACACAGGAACAGTGGCTGACAGAGGGTGGGAGGTGAGAGCGTGCTGATGATGTAGGACGCTGGACCGAGTCTCCGCCCACAAGCCCGGCATGCTACGGAGCTGTGACGCCTAGTGAAGCCGACCTGCCTGCTGAACCTCTACGTCCCCTCACGCATCCGCTCCCAGCAAACGAGCACTGAATAACGGCCAGAGAAGCCACATAGCTGGATTACCCCCCCGCCGGACCCCATACCCTCTTCCGGATACGGACCTTCGTCTCTCCTGGATACATTTTCCTGTGTGAAAGTGTCTGCTGCCTTTGGATCTCCTTTGCTGAGGTAGCAGCATACTAGCAGCATACCAACCTCCCTGGCACTCCTATATTACCAGCAACTGGGGATCAGCGAGTAAAGGAAATCTCTAGGGGAATCCAGATCCACATAAACCGGCAGATGGGTGGAAAAGGAAAAAAACTGCAGCAGAAAAAGGCACAGACTTCAATGCAGCAGACACCATCAGAGATGGCAACAAGGAACAGAAGCTCCACACCAGGGATTGGATCCTACTTTGCAGGTACTCGGCCGAGATTGTCATTAGAGGGGGGCTCTAAATATGGGACACTGGTATCTCCTGCTAAATGGAATTCTAATGGAAAGGATGGTACAACACAAGAAGGGAATGTATATGCACGTACACATGTTGAAGCACATGCCGAAATATCACCCAGGGGGAGAGAGGAGGCACAAGAGGGGATAAAGCAGAGTACAGACAGCAATACAACTGGAGATATGTGGGGACAGGAGAAGGAACAAGAGGGTGAAAAACAACACGATATAGGAGATTGCCTGAGATCCCTCCCAAATAAAGAAGACATGGAAAGATATATAACCAGGCTGGAAATGACATATAAGAAGATAAAGGACTTAAAATCAGACATTAAAAATATAGGAGAAAGAGTGAGAGGTTTAGAGGAAAGCCTGGATATATGTACATCCAGAGTGGAGATGCAACAGCAAGTTATCGCTAACCATTCCTCACTGCTCCAGGACATGATTTATAAAATAGATGACATGGAAAACAGGAGCAGGCGCAACAACATAAGGATACGTGGAATTCCAGAGACAATAGAGACCCCTAATCTGTTATTAACAACTAAAGTTATACTGAAAGATACAATGGACAGAAGCCCTGAAGGGGAGCTGATAATAGATGGGGTGTATAGAGTACCAGGCTACCCTAGAGGGGAACACATAAGACCCAGAGATGTTATATGTCGTCTACATTACTATACTGATAAAGAAACTATTCTGTCAGCGGCGAGAGTCAAGAAATCAATGACTTACGATGGTCAGGAGATAACCATCTATCCAGACCTCTCAAAACAAACACTGACGCTCAGGAGGGCATTAAAACCCGTATTAGGAATCTTACAGGAAAAGGAAATAAGATACAGATGGGGATTCCCTTTTCAGCTAACAGCAAGTAGGAATGGGAAAACAGCAACATTTAGGACAATAGACGATCTACCAAGATTCCTAGACATCCTGGAATTACCATTAATACAACTGACGGAATGGCCAATGGACCTAAACGAAGTTGAGGAACCCCTAAACAGAAGATGGACAGTAGTAAGGCCCCGTGGAGTTCCCAATAAATGAATAAAGGAAAAGGGGAACTAAAGGAACTGAATTAACTTAAAGTGGGGGAAAAAAAAACAACGCTGACTATATGAAGGAAAGGGTGTATTAGCTCAAGCATATCTTAGTAACATTATGTCTCCTTAGAATATATGATGCTTGGGGCGGTGGGGAGGAGGGTAGAGGGGAGGAGAAGGGAAGAGGGACAACACTAACAAAGAATTATAGTTCACAAGGTTGGAATATTAGATAAGAAGAAAATGATAAGGGCTTGTGGGGGAATGAGTGTTCGTCGGTTTGCCACTCGGCCCTTACAACCTCATATAAGTCCATACAAGAGGACTCTCTTGCTCGATATGTGTAGGAGGTTAAGGGAAACACCTTACACGCAAGAATATGATAAAAGTATATATGGAGATGAATGGTATGGTGATAGTAAAGAATGGAAGTTTGAATGTAAAATACAGGCCTTATACATACTATATCCGGCGCGACAAGTAAAATCTAAATGAATAAGTTAACAGTGGTAACATTTAATGTAAGGGGATTCAATGTGCCAGAAAAACGATCTCAGGTTCTATATCATTTTCACAAGAAAAGAGTGGGTATTTTATGTTTACAGGAGACACACTTTAAAACAGGGGTGAATCTGGTTATTAAAGATAAAAATTACACAACATGGATTCACAGCACAAATCCTAATAAGAAAGCAAAGGGGGTATCAATAGGGATACACAAAAATGCACAGATAGATGTAAAGGACACGGTTATAGACGAAAAAGGGAGATATATATTTTTGAATTTTTTTTATATTAACCAAATATACTCACTTGTGAATATGTATGCACCAAATAAGGGACAGCACAAGTTTTGTATACGGACACTTAATAGATTTCAACAATTTGGGGTGGGCCCAAATATAGTAATGGGGGATTGGAATCTAATATTTGATAATCAATTGGACACTACTGGGAAACCACATATAATGGGAGGGGCCTCAAAAAAACTTAAAAATAAAATGGATAACATGAGATTGGTGGATGGATGGCGAATACTGAATCCCATGAAAAAAGATTTTACATATCACTCTCTGGTGCATAATACATATAGTCATATAGACCACGTCTGGATACACCAGAAATTGCTGGATTGTGCCCCCCGGAGATTGAGATAGAATCAATATTATGGTCGGATCACGCACCGTTATGTTTGTCATTAAAAATGGAAAAAACGGGGGCGTGGCTTGGCAATGGCCGTGTGAGCTGTGCTTTCTTTCTGCTCCCGGCTCATCTTACCGAAAATCGGAACACACACTGCCCATACGCCATCTCTGGCACTATGAGGAGAAGGGGCAAGTCAAGGGGATCACAATATACCCCCAAGACTGCCTTCAAGAGACTTTTTGTGACCCCCACGTACCTCCCTGCGGAACGATCCCCCCATACGCGACAGAGGCCTACGAACGCCGGAGAAGCCTCCACACCGACCGGCCTCG